>NC_085930.1:54503333-54806363 GCF_028885625.2 Pongo pygmaeus | reverse complement strand
GACAACTTAGGGTTTGCTCACAGACCAATTTGAGTCTTGTATTTTTAGGTTGGGAACAGATGCAATATGAAGGTGTGTCGGCAGAATGTTCTTTTTACAAGCTCGATAAGACATAAGAATTTCTCAGGTATAATCAAATCTTATTCAGACAGGATTCTACCGTAACTTAAGCGTAATGCTGAGAATAAAAGGGAGAGAGGCTTGCAAAAGGGTAGGGAAACTAGAAAATTGATATCCCCAAGGCCCTCTGGCTTACAAGATTTTCTACAGGATATAGACCCTAGAAACTGTCTGAAGTTGACAAGACTAGATGTTGGACACCCACGATGCACAGGGAAGTAACTAAACCTCACCTCAATTTGTGTCCAAAATTTCACCAAACACCAGCTTAGGCTATGAATGCAAATTTATAAAAATCCCACAGCTTTGCACAGTCTTCTCTCCTGTGCCTCCCCTGCTCATCTCAGCTGGGGATTTCTGAAGCTTGAGCTACCTTTTTAGAAAAAAATAGAGTTCTGCTCCCACCTCTGCCCCTGGGTATTCTATCCCCAGAATTAAGACTTCGTAATCCTAAGCAAACCTCTAAACTCACCTTCACTTTATAGATGAGAAATTGATATTTCAACTGTTTGACTCCAACACTTGGAGGGGAAATAGCTATTTTAGCAGATAGTTTTCCTAGGTGTAGAAATGTAAATAAACTACATTCAGCTATTTAATGTGGTTTGTGTCAATGATGTTTATGTGACACTGGGCAAGTTACTAAACTATTCAAAGCTTCCAGTAAATAGCAATTATTATAGTACATATCTCATACAGCTTTTGTGAGGATTAAGTGAAATCAAGGTTTTAAAGTGCTTAATAGAGTGCCTGAACAAAGTGAGGGAAAGCTTAATATTAGCTAGGGTGATAACAGTCAGGAATTAGAGCCAGGTAGGATTGTTTAAAGCTAACTTTAAGGAAACAAGGTTCTCTATTCCTCCTTCCCCTATGGCTAAGAAATTTGAGCTACAGTAACAGGTGATTATCAGGTTGGAATTCTGAATCTCCCTCTTACTAGTTGTGACTTTGGATGGATTACTTAAACTGCCTTTGTCTGGAAAACAGGTGAAATTCCTGACAAGCCAACTCCCTGTGCCCTCTCAATAAGGCCAACTATTGTTGGGTGGATTAAGGTCAAGCACAGTGTCAATGACATGCTGCAACTGTGATATGCACTTTGGAAAACCCTGTACTAGAGTGTGTTCGTTTTGGTCCATCACCTTGTTCTCTCCTGTCTCTAAAGAAGAGTCAACCCAATTCTCTGATTAGCCTCCAAGTTCCCACAATTGCAAAGTGTGAGGCAGCAGTAAAATTGTGTCATATTTAGGTACTTGTTGGTCACTGTGGCTTGGGCCCCTAATGAAGCTTCTGAGGCCAGGGAGTCTTGTGATATTATCACAGTCCTTGTGCTCTGAGCTGTGTAGAGATCAGTTGTCAGAAGTAGGTGTGTGTGGTCTTCACTCAGGAAATACTGGGCATAAGTCCTTCTCTACTCCCCCACTTTTTCCTTAATTTTTAAGCCAAACTACCCAAAGTGTCTGTCAAGCTTCCTCTCTTGCTCTCAATATCTATCAAAGCAGTGGTTTCTGATTTTTTTTCACAGCTCCCAGAAAGATCCAAGTACATTGTGACATGTATGCACACATATACAGTTTATAAAATGGAAGCAAAATGATCACAAAAATTTTATTACTAAGTTGAATAAAATAATAACAATTGATATTACATATTATCTTACTGATATTAAAATTCATTTAAAAAATCATCCCCACATTAACAATATTAAATATAAACACCCTGTAAGTTGATTTTCTCAAAACCCGCTGCAAACTGCAATATGCACTTTGGAAAACCCTGTACTAAAGTGTGTTCATTTTGGTCCATCACCTTGATCCCTCCTGTCTCTAAAGAAGAGTCAACCCAATTCTCAAATTAGCCTCCAAGTTCCCACAATTGCAAAGTGTGAGGCAGTAGTAAAATTGTGTCATATTTAGGTACTTGCTAGTCACTGTGGCTTGGGGCCCCTAATGAAACTTCTGGGGTCAAGGAGTCTTGTGATATTATCACAGTCCTTGTGCTCTGAGCTATGTAGAGATCAGTTGCCAGAGGGGTGTGTGTGGGGGTAGGTGTGTAATTCTCTAAAAGTTTTTTCTTCAGAAATAAATACACTTTTGGGGCTGGGTGCAGTGGCTCATGTCTGTAATCCCAGCACTTTGGGAGGCCACGGTGAGCGGATCACCTAAGGTCAGGAGTTCGAGACCAGCCTGGCCAACATGGTGAAACCCCATCTTTACTAAAAGTATAAAAATTAGCTAAGCATGGTAGCATGCACCTGTAGTGCCAGCTAGTTGGGAGGCTGAGGCACTTGAATCCGGGAGGTGGAGGTTGCAGTGAGCTGAGATCACGCCACTTCACTCTAGTTTGGGCGACAGAGTGAGACTGTGTCTCAAAAAAAAACAACAACAAAAAAAAAACAAAAAGAAAGAAATACACTTTTAACGCACAAGTGATATGTGAATATCTGCTCCTTAAAACATTCAAATAAGGCTAAAGTAAGTACCATTGTTGGCTAATAGCTCTGGTTGCCTTCATCCAATGTCAAAGTTTATTCTCAGAATGAAAGTTTAGTGTCCCCGCCGATCCCCCAAACTCTAAAAGGATGTGTGTCATTTCTGCTTTAGTGAATTTTTTTTTAACATCATAGTGTGGTGTTAACTTGCAGATCCACACAGCTATCAACTTGTATTATCATTCTTTGGGAAATCAGACAACTGACCCCTAAGTAAGAATATCCTTAGAGAGACAGCATCTAGAACAGTAATTTTTCCTGGGTGGTGGGGGTGGACATATGGACCATACTGTAGACTTAATGAAATCTTACAAAGTTCCCTCATATAGCTCAGGGTGAGGGGGTATGGGTGATGGGTGGGAGACTGTCCACTCAACTGCTCCCTTGTCTCCTTGGGAGCTCCTGAATACCTTCCCAGAATCCCAGAGCTCTGTTGAACACAGGTAGAAATCACTCCCAGCCTTTATCTTCCCCTCCCAGCCAGTTTTATAGATAAGGAAATCTGGACCCAAGTCATGTGTCTCAGGTTGACAGAGTGGAGTTAGTTTGAGAACTGGGACCAGAACCCTGGTGTCTTCACCCTTTCTCCATTGCTCTCTCTCCTATTTCATACTGTGGAGCAGGTTTTTTTTTTTTTTTTTTTTTTTTTTTTTTTTTTTTAAATTATACTGGGTTACATGTGCAGAATGTGCACTTTTGTTACATAGGTATACACATGCCATAGTGGTTTGCTGCACCCATCAACCCGTCACCTACATTAGGTATTTCTCCTAATGTTATCCCTCCCCTACCCTCCCACCCCAACAGGCCCTGGTATGTGATGTTCCCCTCCCTGTGTCCATGTGTTCTCATTATTCAACTCCCACTTATGAGTGAGAACATGCGGTGTTTGGTTTTTTGTCCTTGTGATAGTTTGCTGAGAATGATGGTTCCCAGCTTCATCAATGTCCCTGCAAAGGACATGAACTCATCCTTTTTTATGGATGTATAGTATTCCATGGTGTATATGTGCCACATTTTCTTAATCCAGTCTATCATTGATGGACATTTGGGTTGGTTCCAAGTCTTTGCTCTTGTGAATAGTGCTGAAATAGACATATGTGTGCATGTGTCTCTATCGTAGAATGATTTATAATCCTTTGGATATATGCCCAGTAATGGGATTACTGGGTCAAATGGTATTTCTAGTTCTAGATCCTTGAGGAATCACCACACTGTCTTCCACAATGGTTGAACTAATTTACACTCCCACCAACAGTGTAAAAGCGTTCCTATTTTTCCACAACCTCTCCAGCATCTGTCGTTTCCTGACTTTTAATGATCACCATTCTAACTGGCATCAGATGGTATCTCATTGTGGTTTTGATTTGCTTTTCTCTAATGACCAGTGATGACCAGCATTTTTTCATATGTCTGTTGGCTGCATAAATGTCTTCTTTTGAGAAGTGTCTGTTCATATCCTTTGCCCATTTTTTGATGGGGTTGTTTGCTTTTTTCTTGTAAATTTGTTTAAGTTCTTTGTAGATTCTGGATATTAGCCCTTTGTCAGATGGATAGATTGCAAAATTTTCTCCCATTCTGTAGGCTGCCTGTTCACTCTGATGATAGTTTAAGTTTGTTTTGTTTAATTGAATTCTAGTATACAGAAATAGAAACAGGTGTCTGCTTCCTGGATGTCTAACTAAATGCTAATGTTTAAACATCTTGCCCCAACAACAATGCAGTGAAACAAGCTGTTGGGTGATTAGTGTACAGTCTACCTGGGTTTCTTTTACCATAATAATTTATTTCATTATCTGAAGTCCTTGGGGGAAAATAAAATTGTGTGTTTTAAGAATTGAGAAGACTCTGGCCAGGCACAGTGGCTCACGCCTGTAATCCTAACACTTTGGGAGGCCAAGGCAGGTGGATCATTTGAAGTCAGGAGTTCGCGACCAGCCTGGCCAACATGGCGAAACCCCTTCTCTACAAAAAATACAAAAATTAGCCCAATGTGGTGGCAGGTGCCTGTAATCCAAGCTACTCGGGAGGCTGAAGCAGGAGAATCACTTGAACCCGGGGGGGGCGGAGGTTGCAGTGAGCTGAGATCGCGCCATTTCACTCCAGCCTGGGCAGAAGAGACTCCTTCTCAAAAATAAATAAATAAAATAAAGTAAAGAATTGAGAAGACTCTGGCCATGTCCCCAGTTCTTTCTAGATCTCCCAATCTGCAACTCTTGGGATAAGGTGGAATCAGAGGAAAGCAATTTTGACACTTTTTTTATTTATCATAACCAGGTAATCACTGAGTTCTGTTACTTAGTCCCAGGATCTGCCCCTTCTTTTCTATTTTGGGTGACAATTCTTATACTAGCCTACTTTAAGCATCTTCTTGCCTCTAGTCCTGCTACTTCTCCGTCTACTTCCAACCATTCTCTATCCAGATGATAGGTTAAACCTACCTGAGTTAATCATTCCCACTTTCATTTTAATCTTCCATCCAAAGAAGCTCCATTAGATCCCTATAGCTTATGAGACTGGGCTAAAGCTCTTTGTTTGAAATTCAAGGCTGACTAATTCTGGGCTCACTACTCTGGGAAGCCTTGTCCCCACAGATACAGGCATGGTCTTATTGTATAACCTTTCTCCTCAACACACACCCTTCTTTCTTGCTTTTTGTCTGGCTGTACTAGACATGGTTAATGTTAACCATTTTTTGAAATTTTAGGGCACTTAAAATTTGTTCCAAGCAATTTAGTCTATCTTGCATGAATGTATCTGTTCTTTTGTTTAGCAAATGTTTAATGTGCACTTGGTGCAAGACATCGTTCTGGCAAACAAAAGCCATCACGGCTCTGGCCCCGGTGGTGCTTATTGTCTAAAGGGGATTCAAGTGAATGTAGAAATACAACTGTGACAAGGCCAGGAAAGAAGGATACAAGGTACCACAAGAGCACTTAGTAGATGGATTTCGCTCAGTCAGGAGGCCCTCCCTGAAGGGATGATGCATGAGTACTGAGGAACAATGAATTCAAACCAAAGTAATAGCATCTGCAAGACTGCTGGATAGGAGCTTAGTGTGTGTGAGAGATGAGAAGAATGTTAGCGGGACTGAGTGAAGGAAGCCGCAGGAAGAGTGGTGGAATTGAGGCCAGAGGAGTGTGTAGGACCAGAAGTGCATGTCTGCGTGGGTCATGGTAGGAGGTTTTGTGTTTATCTTAACAGAAATGCACAGCTGTTAGAGGTTTTTAAGGAGGAGGAATTGGGAGACTAAGAGCAATGTGGAATCCACCTGTCGGGGGAACCAGCACATGCATGAGTACAGTACTAGGTAAGCACAGGTGATATGGAGGCTGGACATGATAGTAGCTTGTGCTAGGATAGTAGTGAAATTGGAGAGAGAGAGAGATTCTGGAAATATTTCAGCGATAAATAAGCCCAATCTGATGATAGACTGTGTGTTAGTCCGTTCTCATGCTGCTATAAAGAACTGCCTGAGATTGTGTAATTTATAAAGGAAAGAGGTTTAATTCACTTACAGTTCTGCAGGGCTGGGGAGGCCTCAGGAAACTTATAATCATGGCAGAAGGGGAAGCAAACATGTCCTTTTTCACATGGTGGCAGGAGAAATGATTGCCCAGTGAAGGGGAAGCTCCTTATAAAACCACTGGATCTTGTGAGAACTCACTATCATGAAAATAGAATGGGGAAACCACCCCAAGATTCAGTTATCTCCACCTGGTCCCTCCCACAACACATACGGATTATGGGAACTACAATTCAAGATGAGATTTGGGTGGGGACACAGCCAAACCATGTCAGACTGTATATCAAGAGCAAAGGAAGAAAAGATACCAGGATGATTCCTTCCTAGTTTTTGGTCTTTTCCATTCACTGAGATGGGAAATGTGGGAGAGGCCCAAGTTTGTATGGAAGGATGTTGATTTAGATTTTGGGCTTGATTTAGAATTTGAAACAACCAAGAAGAACTATCAGGAGCATTTGGATACATGTGTTTGTTTTAGTCCCTTTTTGTACAGGAGTAAGATTTAATATTCGATGCTCTCGTAGTTTCTGATCAATGCTATAAAACTCATCCGTGACAGGAACTACTTTGTCTGTGTGTTTACTTGTTTATCATTGACTCTCCTACCAGGAGCACAAGTTCCAAGATTGCAGGAACCTGTATCTCTTATTTGCTACTAGTGACTGGCTCAGAGTGTGTACTCAATAAATGAATGAATGTGTGTGTTCTGGTCATGCCTAAATTTGCATGTGCTCTGAGATTAGTGTGTGGAGACATGAGTCACTAACCTGGGTGAATGACTTTGGGAAACCCCAAGCATCTGCCCCTCAACCAGGTCTCGGCCTCTCCCCCTGGTAACCAAAAGGATGTTAAGTTCAAACCACCTGAGTGGCTATTTATTTCACTTAGTAGTTTATCAAAAAAAAATTTAAAGATTGATATTTTCCCCTTTTGAATAGGTTATGGTGAAACATGGGACTGTCACTCACTATTTATGGGAATATACATTTCTTTCCCTAAGTATCTATTTGAATAGAAAAGGCTTATTCCCTTTAGCTCACTTTGAGATATATATTCTACTGGAATAAAAGAACGCATGTGAAGACGTACTTATATAAACATATTCATTTCAGTAATTCATGTCAGCATTGCTTATAATACTTAAAAGTCAGAAACAACCTAAATGTCCATAATTTGGAAAATATGTAAATAAAAGTGGCTCATTGATGGAGTGAAATGTTCATGCAGTTACTAAAAAAATAGATCTGCATATACTGATATACAATATATCATTAGTTTGAAGAAAAAGTCACAAATCAATGTACATAATATGATTAATTTTTAAAAAAACAACAACATAGGAAAAGATGTGAAGGGATGTAGACCAAATTGTCAACAGCAGTACCTCTGGAAAGTGGAATTCATGGTGAGCAAGGAGGAACTTTTTACTTGATACCCCCTCCACTGTTTGAAGTTTCTCACTTATTTATTTTGTATTAACAAACAGAAAAAGAAAGAAGGGCTTCTGTACAAAATGATTAAAATAAATTTGTGAATGTCCCTTAAGTGTGTGAATATTCCTCAAAGGGTTAAATCTCAACCATTTAGAAAACTTATCCAGAAGACATGGTAGTGTAGTGGAGGTCTAAGCTTAAATCCAGCTTTGCTACTTTCTAGCTCTGTGGCCTTAAGCAGATTACTTAATCTCTCAGAATTTTCCTCATCAATGAAATTGAGAGAAAGTAAAGCTTATCTCATCAGTTTCTTGCAAAGGTTAAATGAGATAATGTATAATAAAACGCCCAATACTGTGTCATACAACATAGTAAGTGCTCAGCACATAGCACTTTCCTTTTCAGGGGGTGCTGCACTATTGAGTGTTGCATTGCCAGACCTTGGATAAACACACAGTACCTAGACATCATTCCTCTCCCCACCCATCTGCTTTCCCGGTCTCCTCCTCTCTCTGCTCTCCCCATCCTTTCCTTCTTGTTCATGACCACTCCCTCTTGTCTTTGTCTCTTCTTGTCCATGGCTAGTCACTTCTTGTCTTGCTCCTTCTTGTTCATAGCTAGTCCCTCTTCTCCTTGATTCCTCTCATATTTGCACTGTTATCTGAGGAAATGTAACAAGCACTGATGGTAAATATGCTTGGTGAGATAGCCTGCTCAGACATAAACTCTGATAGTATTGAACCTGTGTGCATTTTGTTAACCTGCCACATGGAATCAGGGTGATTGTATACCTGAAAAACATTCAGGAATCAATTCCTGTCAGTCCCAGGCCACTGTCCCTTGCCAGCAAAGACCTGCCTTCACCCCCCTGCCTACCATCCCTTCCAAGCAGGCCCGTTCATGGGAAAGGAGGGGAAGTGCCATCTAGTCCTTCAAAATAGTTCTTAATTTAAAAAATATTTTAGAATATATACCTATATTCCTATACTGTGTGAGTATCTTCTAGAAACTAAAACTCCTTCTTGCCCAATCTAATACTACACAGGAAATGAGGAATAAAAAATGTGCAAAGATGTGCATGTGTTTAGGAACAGATGACATTTAGTTGTAAAGATACTCTGCCCTGGTTGGTGTGTTTCCTTCTGTTTTAGTGTAGGATGGTAGTCCCCACTCAGCACAGCAGCCTGGCCTTGGAAAGTACCTGATGGCGGGAATCAGAGAATCCCCTTCCCCTTCTCTCCTTCCCATGAGCTCTGATATCTCATCTGAAGTTTCCTTTCTACCCAAGTGACAGGTCCCCTTCCCTTCTTTCACAGAGCCAGGCAAGCTGTGAATGAGTCTACCAGGGTACAAAGCTACGAAACTTTTGAAGCTTTTGAGGCACCAACTCATTTTGCAAAGAGAAGACAATCATGATAGTTTACATTTGTATCATTTTTTCAAAATGCTTTTACATGCTAGTCTCAGTGGATCTGGAACTCCTGAAGTAGTCAAGATAAATACAAATGATACAAATGATAGCTTAGGTTTGTTGAATGTCTGTATGTGCCAGGCTCTTTGCTAAATGGGGGGCATTTTTTTATGCTCACCACAACCCTCTGAGGCAGGTATTATCTTCATCTCAGTTTTGCATACAAAGGAAAACAATAGTTTGGAAATAACTTGCTGGGTCAACTTCTGACTCTAACCAAATTCCCTTTTCTGACCCCCAGCAACTAATGTTGACTAGAGTGTTTAATAAACTGCTGCTTATATTACATTACCATTCAGCTGTTAGGGATTGGAGACAGAATCTGAACTCAGGGAGTCAGGCTCTAGAATTAACGTTTTTAAAAGAAAATGATAGAGACAGCTAGGAAATGAGGAGTCAATGAACTGGGGAGGAGAAAATGCCACAGGATAAAGGAAATTTAAGAATAGAAAAAAAATTAAGAATTTGAAAACTTGTAGTAAGCCTGAAAGAGCAAAGTTGTAACTAGGATGACTATAATCAGGGCATTTCTCTTTTTTGATCCTGTTCACATTTTCAGCCTGATTTGCTGCTTTGGGTCCTTTCTTGAAAACTCCACCTGCTTAGTTCTGTGCGTGCCTAGTGTGGTTAGGTTTACAGAGAAGTTAGAGGATACAGGAAAAGAAAGTGGGGAGATTTTTGCCTTTGAGATGGACTGTCTTGCTACTGCCTTTCCTTCCCAATCTGGAAAATCCGACTGCTTTTTAAGAGCCTGGTGCCTGACTTCTACTTTGGAAGATCAAGCTTGCCTGCTTGGGAAAAATTGGGATTTGGTGTCAGCAAGGCCCAAGCTCAAATCCTGATGCTGACACTTTTTAGGTATGTGATGTTGGACACGTGGGGGTGTGGCTTATACTCTGAACTGAACTTCTGCCCACCTATATGAGCAGGGCTGTTGCCCAGCTGAGGGGGTTTGTGAGAATTAGAGACCAAGAATGTACATCACCCGGTGCATAATATATGCTAAGGAACCACAGCAACAACTGAGAAATGGGAAAAGAGTTTGCTGGGTTGTTCAGTACCTCTTCTCCTGGGACTCTTTCCGTGTGTGTGTGTGTGTGTGTGTGTGTGTGTGTGTGAGAGAGAGAGAGAGAGAGACACGGCAGGGGGTGGACATGTGAGGTCTGCGCAGGATGCTGTGGGGCTGGCTGGCAGACCCCTGGAGAGAGCGTGAATGAGCTCGAGATGGCCAGAACTTGTTGAACCTGGCAGATATCAAGGCTTGATATTCACACAGGGATGAAATAGAAGAGAAGATAAAAGAGTATCCAAGCAGCAAAGTCAGTGCTGACGTTGGTATAGGTGAGTTGTGTCACCCCAAATGTGGTTTGTCCACAATAAGGGCATTCATGGAAGGGGAACTGAGTGATCACCTTTCTCCCCATTTCCCCTCCTCAAGGGTGTCAGATTCTGCAATCTTCAAAGCTACCCCACGGCAATTTCTGACTCTAACCAAATTTCCTTTTCTGACCCCCAGCAAACCTGGTCTCCCTGCTCCCAAATGCTCTACCTCTATACAGGTGATATTGACTAGAGTGTTGAATAAACTGCTATTTATATCAAATTACATTCAGCCAAATAAAGAGCCTACATGTTCTTTATTTCACCGTGTCAGAGTGACTGCAACAGTTATATTTTAATTATTGCTCACATAGCCTGGCCCCCAGCTCAAATTATTTGCAAACTTGTGAATACCAATTATCTTTTATTTAAAGAATAGCCAAGCTGAGAGGCAGGAGCACTGCTCAGGGACAGAATCTCGACTCTGACCCCCTTAGAAAAAACGAATGACCACAGACAAGTCCCTTAAATTTCCAAGCCTCAGATTTGTTGTACAGGAAGTGAGCACAGCTAATCTTCTCCCAGGTATCACATTTAATATATAAAAGAATATATTTGAAGATGCTGTTGAACCTAAGGTTTTATTTAGACCAATATCCATGTTTTCCTCTCTCTTCTCATTGGTATGTGTGTTATGGAACCAAATAAGCCAGTGTTGACAATGGCAATCTATTCATTGTGAAAATCTTATCTGTGGCTGCTTCTACTGTTCACATAAAACTGTGGTTGGTGAGATCTCCAAGGTCTATTTCAGGTCAGTTCTGGAAGAAAAGAAACAAACAAACAAACAAACAAAAAACACACAAAGGGGTAGTCAGAGAGAAAGAACAAGAACCAAAGATTAGATTAAGAAAGCCATGTTAGGCTTGAGATGCTGGTCACTGGCCCTTCCATTCTAATTGGCCTGATTTCTGGGACTCTACAGCTTATGGAGACAGCAGCTTTTTTTCCCAAAACCACTCAAGGTTTATTTTAAAAATGATATTTTTTTTCATTTACAGCTGAGTGGGGAAGTCATCTATCTTCCTAAAAACACCACTTTCACCCATTACTGTTCTTCAGAAAAGACTTCAGTGATGATCCATGGACAAGAAATTGACACTGGATTGTGATTTAGACTTCGCCCCATCGCCCCACCTCCCACTCACCACCACCAGCCCAGACTTATTTATCTTCTCTGTTTTCCATAAAGCTGGAGACACAGCTAGATTGGTTTCCCCCAGGTTACCCAAGTAACTGCCCCTTCCTGATAAGGCTCTTTGCTCCCTCCTTTCTTGCTTACTGAAACAACGATTTTCTCTGCCTTCTTCCTACTTCTCATGCGTGATCTTAGTTCTACCTGCTTCTTGGAGCCTAGGTTAAGTCATTTCCTTTCATGAAGTCTTCCTGCCCACAGCTCTCACCTGCACTGCTGCAGAGTCTCTATCCAGCACATCTGCCATGGGGCATCTGCATCACAGCCCAGTCCTGGAGAAAGGTTGTCAGGCCATTTCTGTGAGTGCCTGTCCTAAACAGCATTCTGCTGTCTGTCTATGGATGTGAGGAACCCAGATGCAGGTGCCTATCAGAAGTTTAAGAGGACAGTCTTATAAGGGCTGTGACCAGTAGGTTAGGCAGGACCCAAGAATCATGTGACTCTAGCCTTCAAGACATGCCCACCTAGCTGCTCCGTAAGATAATAACTACATTTGTTTTGTTTGTGGGAGTACCTTGGTCAAAATGAAGGTGGCTCCGTTTGAAAACTCTGTTGGAGAAAACCCCAACTCCAACCTCTTTCTCCTTGGCCCTCGTAATAAGGGGAAAAAGGGAAGAGACTCACATACTAACACTAATGTGGCAGTGTATGTGCAAGGCTTCATGCCAAGGACAGTGGATTATCTCATTGCATTCTTGCAAGGACCTGTGAGGCTAGCACTATCATCATCTCCATTCATGGCTCAGAAACGAGCTCAGAGAGAGTAAATAACTTGTTCAAAATTCAAGTAAATATTAAAGTTTGATTTGAACCCAGCTGCATCTGAATCTAAAGCCTGTGTGTGTGTGTGTGTGTGTGTGTGTGTGTGTGTGTGTTTTAAATTGAGTCTACACCAGTGGTTCTCAGAGTATGGTCCTCAGAGCAGTAGCATCAGCATCTCCTGGAAATTAGTTAGAAATTTATATCAATTGCTGTGTGCAGTGGCTCACGCCTATAACCCCAGCACTTTGGGAGGCTGAGGCTGGAGGATTGCTTGAGGTTAGGAGTTCAAGACCAGAACATAGCAAGACTTCATCTCTACTAAAAAATTAAAAAGTTAGTCAGGCATGGTGGTGCACGCCCGTAGTCTCAGCTACTTGGGAGGCTGAGACGGGAGGATCACTTGAACCCAGGAGGTCAAGGTTGCAATGAGCCATGATTGCACCACTGCACTCTAGCCTGGGCAACAGAGCAAGACTGTATCTCAAAAAAAAAAAAAGAAAAAAGAAAGAAAGAAAGAAAAAAAGAAGGCCAGGTGCAGTGGCTCAGGCCGGGCTCAGTGGCTCACACCTGTAATCCCAGCACTTTGGGAGGCTGAGGTGGGTGGATCATTTGAGGTCAGGAGTTTGAGCCTAGCCTGGCCAACACAGTGAAACCCTGCGTCTACTAAAAAATACAAAAATTAGCCAGGCATGATGGTAGGCGCCTGTGATCCCAGCTACTTGGCAGGCTGAGGCAGGAGAATCCCATGAACCTGAGAGGTGGAGGTTGCAGTGAGCTGAGATCGTGCCATTGCACTCCAGCCTGGGTGACAGGGTGAGACTCTATCTCAAAAAAAGAAAAAAAAAAAAAAAGAAAGAAAGAAAGAAAAGAAAAAAAAAGAAAAAAAAATGTGTGTCACTGGGCCTCACCCAAATCCTATGGGAACTAGAAACTCCTAGCATAGGGCTCAGTGATCTGGGCTGTCACAAGTCCTCTGGTGATGCATACTCGAGTTTGAGTACTACTGCTCCACATTAAACCTCCCACTAGAGAACCCCTTTATAACTCGGCCTAGAAACAAAACTAACATAGGAATGTTCCAAGGTGCTGGTTATGTCTGGACCCCTGACTGTGCCAAAGTCCCACCTGACATTTTGGTGCTACCTAATCCCTTATCAAGGCACACCTGGAGCTTTAAGTATGCCTGTAGGTTTGGAGGGTAGGGAGAGGATATTTTTTAAAAGGAAAAATCTCCTCTTAATTTCTTAAAGTTTTTCTTGATCCAGTTTGTCACATCTGTTTTATTTGCTCTATGCTTATGCTGACTGCCTGTACTGCTGAATTTCCACTGGTTAATATATTCTTAGTCATTCATTCCATCATTTATTCAACAAGCATTTGTTGGGTGCCAAGTAGGTGACAGGCACAGTACTGGGCACTGGTATTTGAGCAATGACTTTGAGAAGGCCGACTGCGTTTTTCTCTGAGCCCACAGTGAGCAGACCATCAACAAGAAGCATGAAAAGTGCTGCCTAGGGGTAGGATGACGCACTTAGGAAAAAAATAGGGAGGCCCCTCTCCCAGACTTGTAGACAGGAGGGCTGCTGGAGGAGGTAGGGTTCCAGACACAGAACCCTGTCTACGGGCTAGACAGAAGTAGAAACCCTGTTCAGCTGAGGTCCCAAGGCACGAATCATAATTAGCCCAGGGAAGAGAGTGGAGCAGTGGCAGGTGATGTGGAAGAGTGCTCCAAGCTGAGAGAGCTGCACCTGGAGAAGAGAATGGTCTTAGCATTCTTAGAAAAGCTCAGAATGGCTGACCCCTCGAGTGGGAGATGGGACGTGAAGGGACATGGGGCAGATGAGAAGGGCAGTAGGCTGACCTAACGGGTTTCGTAGGCCTGGTTAGGGAGCTTGAACTTTATCCTTAGGAAATGGGAAACCACTTTAAGAAGAGATGTGATGTGAGGAAAAAAAAATATATTAGCAGTGTCACTTTAGTACAAATGTGGCTTTATTTTGATACAATCCTTATATTGTTGTTGGATATGTCATCACTGTTAATGCACTGTAAATTCCTGGGAGTTTTCCTCACTCCTTTCTTCTTATGTCCCTCTGAGGCTGCTGAGTGTGTTCTCACCCCACCCCACCCGCCCAGGTGAGTAAGAACCCAGACTCTGTCTGTGAGCTCCTAGCCAGGGTCAGGCAGGATGGCAGGCAATATCTTTTGCTCATTTGCATTGCTTTTCTTACCCATGAGCAGATGTAGGTCACCTTCAGCATTTTCTCCTGCTCTTGGCTTTAGGGTGCCTGTCCTTGCTTGTGACAGTCCAGCACACAGAACGCTATGTCACCCTGTTTGCCTCTATCATCCTCAAATGTGACTACACCACCTCTGCCCAGCTCCAGGACGTGGTGGTGACATGGCGCTTCAAGTCCTTCTGCAAGGACCCTATCTTTGACTACTACTCAGCATGTGAGTATCCTTACCCCCTTGGCCCTCTGTGGGTCCCAGACACCTCTGTGACATACTGCGGTTAGGGTTGAGGGATTATTTAGGATTACAAATCTTGGTAGTGAGGAGAAGACACAAAGATCACCTAATGCAGTTCCTCTGTTTGATAGATAAACAAACGGAGCCCAGGTAGATGAAATAATGTATTCAAGGTCACATACTAGTTTATTTTAAAATTTTTTCCTGCTTTGTTCTCAAAAAAATTTAAAGAAACTTAAACATTAGGCAAAAGTCCTGCCTCCCTGTCCATTCCTGGTTCCATGCCAGTGTGCTGAGCTGATGATGCAGGCCCGCCTCCCCTCACCCCCACCACCTTAGAATGCAGGCAAGAAGACTCAACACTCAGCACAAATGATGAGTGGTCATTTGTGAAGTCTCTTGCTCCTTGCTATATTCCCTTCTTCAGTCTGCCTTCGGGAAGATGGTCATTCCTCTGCTGACTAAGCCCTCCAGTGCCCCCCAAGCAGCCCTTTAACTGTGGGGACTCTCTTAGTGCTACACAACTCTGCCTTAGAGTTGGCCAGTCCTGCCTTTCAGTAACAACTGCCCCAGGCATGTGGGTTGTGCTGTCTGGATCAGAGCTCTTTCCTAGTTGCCCATTTCTGCCTTCTCTCAAAGAACAAAGGAACCTAGAACCACCCCACTGTTAGCACCAAGACAATTAATTTTTTGGAGATTTTGAGAATAGAAGTGGACACCCTGTTTATAGGAAAAAGTGAGCCTCCTGAGAAGAAGCAAAGGGAGAGGGAGGCATTAGTCTTTACCTTTTTGAGCCCTTGAGCTAATGTCTCACAATATGATTTGAGTAGAACCTCAAGAGCTGTCTGAGACACACACTGAGTCTGCCATTGTCCCCAGAAGACTTCTCTCTAAATTGAGGCATTGTTTCCTGGGGGTTACTCTTAAAATGCCTGAGTTAAGTGGCCAGGGAGGACAGGCTAGGGGAGCAGGCATTTGCCAGGGGCAGATATAGCAGCTCTCAGACCCTATATTTTCTGTTTTGGTTTTTTTTTTTTGGTTTGTTTTTGTTTTTGTTTTTGTTTTTGTTTTGAGATGGAGTTTCGCTCTTGTTGCCCAGGCTAGAGTGCAATGGCATGATCTCAACTCATCGCAACCTCTGCCTCCTGGGTTCAAGTGACTCTCCTGCCTTAGCCTCCCGAGTAGGTGGGACTACAGGCATGTGACCTTATGTTTTAAGGGCAGGTGGATGAATTCCATGGGAGCAGAGAGAGGCTGGGGTAACTCTGAAAATGAGACAAAGGAAGTTAGAATAGAGCTGGTATGAAAATGATGGTCAGGAGTCTGGCTGCTCAAAATGTGGTGTCTGGTATCGCCAGGGAGCATATTAGAAATGAGAATCTCAAACCCCACTCTAGACCTGCGGAATCAGGATCTTCATGATTAACAAGAGTTCCAAGGGATGAATAGTCCTGGGAAAAATTGAGACACTTCACTGTGTCTCACGCCCGGAGCAGGAAGGGAACCTTTTTTTGTGGGAACCCCCTATTGCTGTGTGACTCTAGTGTGCCGTCTCTCCTCAGCATACCAGGCAGCTTTATCCCTGGGCCAGGACCCATCCAATGACTGCAACGACAACCAGCGGGAAGTTCGCATCGTGGCCCAGCGGCGGGGGCAGAATGAGCCCGTGCTGGGGGTAGATTACCGGCAGCGCAAGATCACCATCCAGAACCGTGAGTGCGGGGGAGGTGTCAGGGGAACTGGGGGTAGGGGGAGGTGCAGACACCAGGCCTGGCAGGCTGAGTCAGCGTGGGATTTCCCATTTCTTTCTGCTGCCTGTTGGTCTACTTGGTCACTGTCATTGTTTGAGGAAAGTGCCAGCTTCACAGAATGTGCTGCACCAGCTGAAGTTACTTCCCTGGAAGTTGGTCTCTGGACCAGAGGTTGTTCTGTTGCTATCTATAGCTTTGGCTAAAGGTCTAGGGGTGAATGGTTCCCTTTGCTTTTCTGAGATTCAGGGCTAAGGTGTGGATCAGGTTTCTTTGATTCCTTCCACAAATTGCTCTCAGGGCCTACTGAAACCTCAGGGCCTACTGAAACCCCAGGTCCCTGAGTTTCCCTCCGGCTATTCCTGTTGTTCATATGGAAGGAAATAGGGTCCTCTGAGCAGATGACCACCTTGAGACCACTGTCCTCCACTGATAGAGGAAAGAACACTGGGCTTGGACTAAAAAGCCCCAAGTGAGAGTCCTAGTGCTTCCTCTCACTAGCTCAGTGACCAATGATCAGTTATTTTCTTTGGCTTCTGTTTCTTCATCTGAACGACGGGCATCATGGTATCTTCCTCCCTACTCCAAAGTGAATATCTAGCGCAATACATGAGAGCTGTGTCTAAAGCCTATCTATTCTCTGTGCCCAGTGCAGGGAGTAGTGGAGAGAGCCCTGACTCTGGAGTCAGGTGCGGGTGTGCATCCCAATTCTGCATTTACAGAGTATATGAACCTGGGCAAGCCTCTCCGATTTTTCAGCCTCAATTTCTATAAAATGGGACTTGCCATAGTACCTAGCTCATAGAGATTTGTGGGGACTAAGATAATATGTATACAGCATTTAGCAAACAGGAAGTGGGCAGTAAGCATTAGTTATCACTCCGTGTACTTTTGGGTAAATGGCTTAGCCTAGCTCCTCATATTTCTATTGTGTAATCCACAGTTGCTGCCATAGACCAGCACTGAATTCAGAGCCTATTTCAATGGGCTTTATGTGCTGTGTTAAATAAATATTTGTTAGTTAAAAGGGGAAAAAGGGAAGAATACACCCAGTGGGCCACTCATGGTGGCCGTTGCTACAATATCAAGGAATCAGTGAATATTCTGACTGTTTAAATGTAGGTCACTTAACGGGAACCAGTTTAATAATTGCTTTCAGTTTTGTCTATAACACTTAAGTCTGATATTTTTTTTTTTTACATTCGGCATCTGATTTCCCCAAGCCAGCCCTCAGTTTTAGGGTACATCTGTCCTTCTTTTCTAGTCTTCAGGGGCATCTTCAAAGATCCAAGGTGGTTCTGCCTTTTCCAAAGCCAGCAGAATTTGTTCTTATCTGACCTCAAAGTTTCAAGCCTCTTTAATTAGCAAATTACCTGAACAGTTTCTGAAGGATGGAAATCCCCATAGTAGCTAGTCCCTGCCCTTATTTTTTTTTTTTCCTAAAAACATGAAGGTAAATACCTTCCACTACTTCTACTCCCAGCCACCTTTGGCTCAAACCCTGCTTCATTCTTACTACCACAGGAATACATTAGTATTCCTCTCTGTTTTTATTTCTGTCTCCAGGCTTGTTGGGACTTCCTGAAGCCCTTGTTTTCTGACACTTTTTTGCCTATGCCTGCATCATTTGAGATGACCCTGTCAAATCAGTCCTTAGATCCTTTAAAATATTAACATATCTGAAAACTCTTTTTACTCTGACATCCCTAAAATACTCTTTATGTCACCAATAAAAATTAGAGCAGATTTACAATACACATCATACCCTGAGGGGGAGTTTTTTAAAAGCACTTTCATCATTTTTCCAAGTCTGGGGTAAACTTATTTCTGGGAAAGGTAGTAGGTTTGGAAAATAGTGGGTAGGAAAAAATTGTAGATATTGACGTAGAAAGAGAAGGAAACAGAAGTCAAAGTTAGGTCCACTGGTGCGTGACCTTGCATTTTTGTTTCATTTCCTCAATAAACATTTCTTGACAAACAGATAATAAAGAATTGCAGATATTACCACCAACTTAGCAGGAGCAAGTCTGTAATGCTAAGGTTCCGTGGCACTTACTGTGGGTGAGGGAGCTGGAACTGCCACTGCACTTCACATGGAGGCTGCCCTGATGCCTTTGACTGGATTTTAAACCCTTTCAGGACAGAAAAGGGTCTTGTTTCTCTTTACATCTCCTCTGTGCCTGACATAATGCTGGACCCACAAAAGGGCTTTAGTGAATATTTATTGACTTTGCTAAACTTGAACATAAATATTAACCATTCATTTTAAATTCCTTGTAGATGCTGGATATTAGACATTTGTCAGATGGATAGATTGCAAAAATTTTCTCGCATTCTGTAGGTTGTCTGTCCACCCTGATGATCTTATAAGTGGAAGCTGGATGACGAGAATGCATGGACACACGGGGGGAACAATACACACTGCGGCCTGTTGGAGGGTGCCGGGGTGTAGGAGGAAGAGCGTCAGGAGGAACAGCTAATGGATGCTGGGCTTAATACCTAGGTGATGGGATGATCTGTGCAGCAAACCACCATGGCACACGTTTACCTATGTAACAAACCTGCACATGTACCCCTGACCTTAAAATTAAAAATAAATGAATATACAGCAAATATATATATAAATCATTCATCTATCCTAATGGAGGTACACAAAAAACCTGAGTGCCCACTAGAACTGAAACTCTTCTTGAGTTACATTTACTCTTAAAATACTGGCATTTTATCTTTATTCAAGTTCATCTCATACCTGTCCTTCAGGATCCAGAGATAACTGCTCATTTTAGGCTGATAAGGGACCCAGAATGTGGAGTTTTTCCACCCAATTTAGAGAAGACAGGAAAGCTTGGTGGTTAAGAGTACCAGCTTTGAGGCAGAGAGATGTGGGTTTGAACCTACCTCTGATGAGCATTGTCTGTATGTTGTTAGGCCAGTTCCTTTGAGTCTTGATTTTCCTCATCTGAAATGCAGCTAAATAATCATTTCCACTGTACCAGTTAGGATTAGGTTTGATTGCGAGTAAGTAAAAGCCCCATATACTGGCAACTTAAACAGTATTTTATTTTTAACTTTTTTTTGAGATAGGGTCTCACTGTATTGCCCAGGCTGGACTGCATTGGCACACTCATAGCTCACTGCAGCTTCAACTTCCTGGGCTCAAGTGATCCTCCCACCTTGGTCTCCAGAGAAGCTGGGACTATAGGCGCATGCCACCATGCCTGGATAATTTTTTTATTATTATTTTTTATAAATGCAAGGTCTTGCCATGCTGCCCAGGTCTTGAGGCTGTCATGGGTTAGAAACCAGTGCTCTCTCCTCTGACACTGGCACTTTGTCCCTCCTTACTGTGTAGGAGCAGATCTTGTGATTAATGAAGTGATGTGGTGGGACCATGGAGTGTATTACTGCACCATTGAGGCTCCAGGGGACACATCAGGAGACCCCGATAAGGAAGTAAAGCTCATCGTCCTGCGTAAGTGCTACTGGAACTTTCTATACAGTCACCCTCACTGCCGTAACACTTTTACTCACAGGAAAAAACAAAAACAGAAATAAGCAAGCCTAAGTTCTTGTCATTGGATTATCAACCTCTGAAGTTCCCTTATCAAAGCTAAACTTTTACTTTTTTGCCGGTATATTGCTCAACTTTAACCTGTAGGTCAAGAGCTGTGTTTATGAGACCTCTATGATATCAGAACTGGAAGTATTCCCTCCCCCTGAATATTTAGTTCAGCCGCTGCTTGGCTTCTCCCCTGCAGACTGGCTGACAGTGATCTTCATCATCCTGGGAGCCCTCCTCCTCCTGCTGCTGATTGGAGTGTGCTGGTGCCAGTGCTGTCCTCAGTATTGCTGCTGCTACATCCGCTGTCCCTGCTGTCCCGCCCGCTGCTGCTGTCCTGAGGAAGGTGAGAGGGGACAGACAAGCAGTGTAATGGAGTGGATTAGGGACCAGGACCTCAAGCAGATCAGCTTCAAGTGCCAGGTCAAAAGTTCTTCCAGGTTCTCTTCCATGCCCTTCTCCCATCATAGGAACAGAGGACATTAGCCTCAGCCCTGAAAATGATGCCTGGGGAGGCCAGGTAGCCACATGGAAGGACATTTGCCTGTCCACTTCTCAGGCTGCCTAAAGCATCTCTCAGGTAGCTCTGCCTACTGATGGCATTTCCTCAGCAGCCCTGATGTGCCTGTGCTTCAATCTTCATTCCTAGCACTGACCTCATTTGGACATAAGGCGGGCTGGAGCGAGTGGTTTAAATAAGCCAGTAAGAGAGAAGGTCACTTGTAAAGGAAAACAAAACTGTTTTTTCCTATTCTCACATGCCATTTGATACTTCTGACACCAAGTGTGTGTGTGTTTTCCCCATACAAAAAGGAATTCTTCAGCGCACACCAACTGAATGTCCTATAATTTAACTCAATTCTGATGCTATTTACCTGGAAATAGCACCAGACCCCACAGGTGGAAGGCTTAGTCCCACAAGACCACCCCCTACTTCAGATGCTAATTGCAGTTGCAACTAGTAGGTTGTCACCTGTGCTTCTGAGCAAATGGCTATAAATTGGGAGTTACAATGACCCTTTCCTCCAGTTCAATTAATTTGCTAGAGCAGTTCACAGAATTTAAGGGAACAGTTTACTTACGTTTACTCACTTACTACAAAGAATATTTAAAAGAATACAAGTGAACAGCCAAATGAAGAGATGTACAGAGCAAGGTATGTGGGAGCAAGGAGGGGCTTCCATGTCCTCTCCAGGTGTGCCACCCTCCCAGTACCTCCGTCTTCAGCAGCCAGGAAGCTCATTGAACCTAGTCCTTTTGGGTTTTTATGGAAACTTCATTACATAGGCATGATTGATTAAGTCACTGGCTATCGGTGATCAAGTCAACCTTCAGCCACTCTCCCCTCTCCAGAGGTCAGGAGGTAGGGATGATTTCTGTTTCTTCTTTTTTTTTTTTTCCTCCTTAACTTAATTTTTGGCTGCCACCTCCAGGTTTTCTGACTCAACCTGTCAGGGGTAGGACCTGAGAATTTTTATTTCTCTAGCAATCAAAATGAGTGACTGAGGCATAAGTCTCAGATCATTGAGGTTTATTGAGCTAGCTTGAGGGCATACCCAGGGAAAAAACATAAGTCACAGATGCATCTGTGGCTGTTTTTTTTCCAAAGAGCTTCCCAGGAGGTTTAGTATTTTCCTTAAGAAGTGGGAGGCAGCAATGAAACAAATGATTATATACTTGTGAAACTTTAGTTAGTGCCCAGCAAATCTATATTTTACATAAGATAAGGTGAATATTAGAAAAGGGGAAAAGAAGAATTAGACCTTATCTTGCCTTTGTTCTGTACCTGGGAAGATAAACTAGTAATTGACATTATCCACGTGGAGTCTTTTGAAAGGGCTGGTCACTGTGAGAGGGGATATAATGAAGTGAGTCTGACCTCCCATCCCGTCATGGCCATGAACTTAGCTTCCAAGGTTTCTCTGGGGTCCCCTTGGTCAAGAGGGGGTCTGTTAGTCATTTGGGGGCTTAGAACTTTATTTGTATTTCTTATCTCAAAAGTTCCCAGGTGATGTGCTGCTGCTGGTAGAGGGGCCACACTTTAAGAATCCTTGAGTTAGGGCAAGGGAAGAGGGAGCAGATGATCTTGCTTTCAGTGTGATCTTCCTTTGGACTAACATCTGATCCTTTAAAACAGAACTGTAACAGAAGTGTGCCCTAAAAAATGTTGGCTACAGAATACATGGTAAAGGCAAAATAATACAAAATTATTCCATAAAGTTATTTTCTTGGTCAAATAGATGGAATAGCACCAACTGCTTTAAATAGAAGGTTTTTAATTTTTTTTTTTGGCTTTTGTTTTCAATAACATTTCCTCTTCCTGATGATCTAAATAAAGTACTATATTGTAGGAAATTTGAGAAATTCAGGAAAATGTAATGACTCATCTGAGTACCCAGAGATAACCACCTTTATCAGTTAGAACCATTTGAAAGGAAATTTTTTAAGGGAAAAATAATGAATGACCTATTAAGATAGAAACAAAACCTGATCTACAATGTGAAGAAAGTTGGTGGCCTGAGTCTGGTTTCAGGCCTGTGCTCCGAGGTTGCTGTCTTATAGGAAAAGAGAACTAACTTTTATTGGATGTCTGATGTGTAGTCCCCTTGCATACATTTCCTCACTGAATCCCCACAACCACCCTAGAAGGCAGAAGTCATCCCTGTTTAACAGATGGGAGACCAAAGGTCAGAAAAGCCCCACAGCTAGGAAGTAGCAGTGGCTTTGCAGAGTTGAATCCGTGTTCATCTGACTTGTGAGAATCTGCATTCCTACGGCAGAGACTGCCACAGCCTCTGTGGCAGTGGATCACTGTGGGATTGGCTAAGACACCATAGGAGGGGAAAAGTTGCGGAGGATGCAACATTGGACTGTGGGGCCCCCTACCTTTCAGGGATCTTAGGGAGGAGGCCATGGAGAAGTCACTGTCACTGGAGTAATAATATGCAGGATGAGATAAGAAAAACCCACCCAAGATGACTGCTTAGACTCCCTAGGTTCGTGGGGCACTAAAAGCAGGCAAGACTGGGGACAAAGCTAACATAAATGATAAGTGCACCCCTTATTAGTAAACTAATAAATGGAGGTTCTGGGGGAGAGTTGTTTCTCCTGAGGGATTAGATTCATATTAAAAAACTAGTAAAATCAAGAAATGTAGATTACAAAGATCCCTGAACTTGGGCCGATGAGGTCACTTTCAAAGTGAGTCACTGGGGCAGACTGTCCTGAGAAGTTTGTTGACAAGAAGAATTGCATGGAAGGGCATGAGTTATTAAAGAAAGCTCTTTGGTTAGAGCAGTAAGGAGTTATTGTTGGTGTTTGTAGAATAAGGTAGTCCTAAACATGTTTATAAGCAAAGAACCAAGGTTAATATCAAATGAGTAAAGTGAAGCATTAAGAAGTGAGGTCACTGATGAGTGATGAAGCTGGTAGGAGTGGCCTCAGCCCTACAAGGAAAGAACTGGCCTTAGAAAGGGAGCGGAAGGGAAAGTGAAGCAGCCTGGCCTCTGAAGACAGAAAGGAAGTCATTAAAATGTGGAGGATGATTAAGATGTAAGGGAGGAAGCTGAGGGAGCTCACATCTGCCTGACTCGATTTCAGCAAATCAAAATTCTAGATGCAGAAGGAAGCTTCAAGAAACATGTCAGTGATTCTTGAACTTCTTTGATCACATCCCACCTCCCCAACCTGCTCCCACTTTCTAGTGAGAGTTAAAAAAGGATTAGAGCGGAGAAAAATGAAAATAAGACCAAATTTTAGTAACCCTTGATAGTTCACCTAATAGTGGTAAACAGCCCTCGGTAGGACTTAAAGATAGACATTTTTGAAATGGAAACGTATTTTTTCCCTAAGAACTGGAGAAATGGCTTTCATCTCTAGAGTAGTTACTGGCCCTACTTACTGGAGAACTTCCAGGCATGCCCAGCAGTAGGCCACAGCCACAGTGAGACTCTCTGATCTCTCCTGCCCCATCTCCTTCTACCTCACAGCTGAGGGAAGTGAAGTCGAGGGAGATTTTTCCACAATTACTTGTTACAGCCTGTTAGCAGTGGGCCCTGGACTAAACCTAGGTTTCTTGGCTCCATGTTCAGGGCTGGTTCCTCTTCATCAATAGAGATGAAGTCATCAGCAGAAAGTTAACAGGCGGGGGAAGACCTAAGAGGTGGGGAATGTTTAACCTGCTGCTATAGAGGAGGGAATGCATGTTTGAGAGGTCAAAAAGGAAAGCCCTATTGGGAGGAGGACTATTTGAGGTCAGTTGCCTGGCTGGGACCCAGAAGCATCTGCTGGTAGTTTCCTAAAGCTAAAATGACAAGAGTTCAAAGGGGCATCAGATTCTAGGAAGCACCTGAGGATGTCCCAGAAATGACTGGTCAGTCAAATCAGGGAGGACTGGTAGTTTTGGAGAAAGCAAATAGACTAAGTGACCATAGGTTAAAAGAAGGGCAAGGGCTGGGCGTGGTGGCTCATGCCTGTAATCTCAGTACTTTGGGAGGCCGAGGCAGGCAGATCGCCTGAGGTCAGGAGTTCAAGACCAGCCTGGCCAACATGGTGAAACCGTATCTCTACTAAAAATAACAAAAATTAGCTGAGCATGGTGGTGGGAGCCTGTAATCCCAGCTACTCGGGAGGCTGACAGAAGAATCGCTTGAACCCCAGAGGCAAAGGTTACAGTGAGCCGAGATCATGCCATTGCACTCCAGCCTGGGTGACATAGCGAGACTCCATCTCAAACAAAACAAAACAAAACAAAAAAACAAAACAAGGGCAAGAATGGGTTCTGTAAGAGTGGAGAGGGGATGGTAAGGAATGGTGACCAAAGGGTTGTTGAGAATCCTCAGCAGTCAATTCCAAGTTAACTCCTACATTATTGGAACAGGGAGCTTGTTGAAAACACAAATTTTCTTGCCTTGTGTTAGACCAACTGAAGGAGAGTCCCTGGGAGTGAGACTTAGAAAGCTGTATTTTTAACAAGCTCATTAAGGGTGACTAAGGCAGATTTTACTCCACTGAAGTTAAGAGGTAACTTATTGGGAGTCTTTTGCAGCTTTGTTGCCTTGTCCAGGTTTCCTACTTTTATTGCCTAGCTGATTCCCTGTTAGGTGAGCAACAGATACCCCTGATAGCCTAGACATCCTGTGAGGCTGTTTTCAGGGATGCGGGGGAAGGCAGGCAAGAGAAAAGCTCAAAGGCTATGTCTTCCATCGTGTTTCACTAGTTTTAGTGCAAGAAGGAAGGGTGAGACCCTGGAAAAAAAGGTATGGCAGCTAAGGGAGCAGGTGAGTTAATCTCTGGACTGTGTAAAAAAACTCAGGGAAATGTCAGAAACACTCATGGAGGATCTGGAAGGGTTGTTAGAGAGTTATTTGTGGAGGGAGTCCCATTAGTGAAAAAATCATTTGAGAAGCAAAGAGGAAGCACAACTCTGCCTTTCTTCCTGATTGAAGGAAGCAGGAGGAGTGGCTAAATGGGAATAGGAGTGGCTAAATAAATCTGGAAGAAGCGAGGATTCCATTAAAGGGGTACAGTGGGTAGGGTTGTTCTCCTTGGAATCAGATGTCCCCAGGCTATGGAAGGAGAGACTAGTCTGGAGTGGACTTTGAAAGGTCTAGAGCTGAGTTAGAGAGAGGTAAATTCCCCTGCAGGGAAGGTTTTTTGCTTCATCACAGAAAATAAAGGAGTCTGGGGACTTGGCGGTGTGGCACACAAAGAGCGTAGGCTTGAGCGTCACACAGGTTCACACCCTGGCTCTGCCAGTCGCTAGCTGTGGGACTTTAGGCTGGGAAGGTAATCTCTCTGAGCCCAGCTTCCTCATTGGATTCCCACATGAAGAGATTTTTCAGAGAACTAGTTAGCTTATGTAAAGTAAATTACATGTATAAGGCTGGGCATTCCAGTATGTGTGTTGGTGGTGGCCAGTAGAGGGAGCTAGGGAGAGGCATCTCTGCAGAGGGAGAGGGCAGTGCTGAGCCTGTGGACCTGTCTTCAGGGAGGCTTCAGGCTATCAGTTGGCATGAAGGTGTAGCTGCTGGGGGAGCTGCTGCAAGTTTGCGTCTGATTTCCTCCAGGCTAGGCTGTGACTCACACTGGGGGTTGGAGCTCCGGACACTTCTGGGGACTCTGTTACAACCACTTCCTGTTGTGCTGGAAGTTTCATACTGGAATCACTGGGCAGCCCACTGGATGACCCCTTTGCTGCTGGCCTTGGCAAACCCTACACCCTATGTGGCTGTGTTCAGGATGCCAGCTTTCTGCCCCCTTCTACTGTGCCTGGCCCTGCTGTTTTAGGGGTGCCCACAGGGCCAGGGAAGCAAGGAGGAACTGAGAATGCCAGGCTGGGGCCTATCCTCGTTCACACTGAGGCTGGCACTTCCTGCACTTAACGTACAGGCACACGTCCAACACGCGTGGATAGGCAGATCCCTTAGGAAACATAAGGCACTCAGCCACAACTACCCCAAAATAGAAAAGCATGAACAAAAACAACAAAATGCTTTTGTTTTTAATTTGTACTTACTGAGGGTTGTATGCCTCAGACCAGCCCCACCTAAGGGGCTGGAGTGACATTTTTATGGATCCCTTGCACTACTTTTTTTATATGATTTTCTTTGCCATAAAAGGAAATAGTATTTCTCATCTCCCTTCCCTGCTTCCACCCCACCCCTTAGAAATTCCCCTACTTAGGGACAATCGCAATACTTAATAAGGCGGGAAGAGTAGAAAGGACCCACTGGAATCTACTTGAGCTTTTTGCATGCCCTTGCCTTCTTCCCACAAGTTTTCTTCCACCCAGGGTTGGCATGCCAGCTAGAAACACCGTTCCATGCAATTGCCAAGTAATTCTGCCCATTATCTTCAGTATCATGTCCTTCCCTTTTTCTTTCACTCTGAGCAGATGCCCCCAGCCCCTGACTCACAGCCTCCTCTAAGTCCTTTGCATCTGGACCTTCTGTTTCTGGCCTTTGGCTTCTAGTTTTATTGGCCTATGGCCCAATAATTCATTGTATGCTAGTATCCATGAATCTACCTATGCATTTTGGGTGACCTTAGGAATGGGCAAGATGATGAAATGATTTTGAGGCTAGGAAGTCAAGTTTTAAGAATATACTTTCCTGGGGTACAGAAGTTGCAGTCTTGAAGATAATTTAATTCCAGCTCCTCGCCAGGGGTACATTTAATTTACTACCCCCTTAACCCTTACTCCCATGTAAGATAGGTGAGAATGGACAAGAGAAGCTGGCCTCTTGCAAGGCCCTTAGGTGGAAAGAAGTGAAGTGGGAGGTGTGGGCTTGCCCTGGCTGAGGGTCTGCGTTTCTCCTTCTTCCCCTGCAGCCCTGGCCCGCCACCGCTACATGAAGCAGGCCCAGGCCCTAGGTCCTCAGATGATGGAAAAACCCCTGTACTGGGGGGCGGACAGGAGCTCCCAGGTTTCATCTTATCCAATGCACCCGCTGCTGCAGCGAGGTAAACTCTTCCAGAGATTTGGGGTAGGGGAGGGCAGAGGGCAAGGGCAGGAACATGGGCTACATCAAGGCCTCTGTGACCAATGCGGCAGGCATCTTCATGATGGAGGATGGGAGGGAGTCATGCTAACCAATGTCACATTTTGATGTCCTGATTCTGAGGTGTATGTTTTGGGCCATTTGTTTATATGTCCTGTCCTTGTTTCCATTCAGATTTGTCCCTGCGGTCCAGCCTCCCGCAGATGCCAATGACCCAGACCACCAATCACCCTCCCATCGCCAATGGTGTCCTGGAGTATTTGGAGAAAGAACTGCGGAACCTCAACCTGGCCCAGCCTCTGCCCCCCGATCTCAAAGCCAGATTTGGCCATCCCTGCAGCATGCTGTCCTCCCTGGGCTCTGAGGTCGTGGAACGCAGAATCATCCACCTGCCCCCACTGATCAGAGACCTGTCATCCTCAAGGAGGACCAGTGACTCCCTGCACCAGCAGTGGCTCACCCCAATTCCCTCCAGGCCCTGGGATCTGAGGGAGGGGAGAAGGCAGCACCATTACCCTGATTTCCACCAGGAGCTCCAGGACCGGGGGCCAAAGTCTTGGGCATTGGAAAGAAGGGAGTTGGACCCATCGTGGAGTGGAAGGCACCGTAGCTCTAGGCTGAATGGGTCACCCATACACTGGTCAGACAGGGACAGCCTAAGCGATGTCCCCTCATCCATCGAGGCACGCTGGCAGCCGAGCCACCCTCCTTTCAGGAGCCGCTGTCAGGAGAGGCCCCGCAGGCCCAGCCCCCGGGAGAGCACTCAGAGGCACGGGAGACGACGCAGGCACCGCAGCTACTCTCCTCCCCTGCCCTCTGGCCTCAGTTCCTGGAGCTCTGAAGAGGACAAGGAGAGGCAGCCCCAGAGCTGGGGGGCCCACCGCCGCCGCTCGCACTCCCCACACTGGCCCGAGGAGAAGCCGCCTAGCTACCGCTCACTGGATGTCACTCCAGGCAAGAATAGCAGGAAAAAAGGGAGTGTGGAGAGGCGCTCGGTGAGCCTGGGGCATCCTGCTGAGGGTTGGGCATGGGCAGAGAGGAGCCTCCAGCCAGGCATGACCACAGCCAACACAGGCTGCCTCTCATTCCGCCACAGAGGGTGCCTCCTCCCTGTTTTGCCCAAATTACACGGTGGGCTGGGTGGACTACCTCTTGTTAGAGCTAAAGAAATCAAGCAAGTGCAGAGTGCAGGGAGAGTTCACTGCCTGTGAAGGGCCTTCTCACCGTCGCTTCGGCTGTCATAGCAGTCCTGTAGGGCAGGCCAAGCGAGGTCACAGGAGAAAATGAGGCTCAGCATGATGAAGCACCTTGCAAGCCATGAGCTAGGACTTGAATGCAGGCCGTTGTGGCTAAAGCCTCACCTCCCTTCACAGCTGCTTTGCTTTCTTTACTTAGCAACCTATTTCCATACCCCAGATTAGAACACTGGGCCTGACAGAAGAGGCTTGTTAAGTCAGCATGCGAGGCCCTGATATATATGAGGTTGGGACCCTCTGAGACATCCCCTGGAAAGGACCATTAAACTGATTTTTAAAACCCTGATATTCCACATATGGGCCAAAACATTAAGATTCTGTGAATAGGCAAGATGCCAATGGGTGCCAGACATAGTTAAAAGGGGAACACAGAAGGAAGTAGGCCTTTAGGGCCCCTAGATGCAGATCTTTTGTATTTTTTTAAAGAAGTGACTTTAAAAATTATTTGGGGCTGAGCGTGGTGGCTCACGCCTGTAATCCCAGCACTTTGGGAGGCTGAGGCGGATGGATCAGCTGAGGTCAGGAGTTCAAGACCAGCCTGGCCAACATGGTGAAACCGTGTCTCTACTAAAAATACAAAAAATTAGCTGGGTGTGGTGGCGGGTGCCTGTAATCCCAGCTACTTGGGAGGCTGAGGCAGGAGAATCACTTGAATCTGGGAAGAGGAGGTTGCAGTGAGCTGAGATCGTGCCATTGCACTCCAGCCTGGGTGACAAGAGCAAAACTCTGTCTCAAAAAAAAAAAATTTATAATTAATACATCCAAATGACAGCATTCCTTTAATGTTGCCACTTTGCAAAGATATGTTGTCATTGCTCAAAAACATTAATAAACTGACTCAGAGCCAACTTACAGGCTACCCATGAAGATCTTTTCTCTATTTGACCAAAATCCTTTTCTCTTTTGCTTCTGTTGAGATGGTCAAAGGTATATGCAGTAACTCTGAAATAAGTTCCCGGAGCAGAGAGATATTATAAAAGAAGAAATGTAGTCTGTCACAGGCTTTGAGGGATACAACTGTCATTTGGAAGTACATGTTCTGCTGTGAGTTTTTTTAAAAACTCAATCACACACATGGTGTGTGCAAAGGAGCAGGCCTCTTAGGAGAGCCACAGTGCTGCTCTTTCTAGAGCAGAGCCTTGGTGAGAGAGTGATTTGTGAGGAAGGTAGCAAAGACCAGCAGACATTTCTGTAATAATCAATGGCAATTATGTCATCTTCTCACAGATGTCCCTTGAGTGACAAGGATCAACAATAGTGAAAATAGCTACCCTTTGCTAAGCGGTACTGAGTTATAGACATCTTATATAACATCTTACTTAATCCTCACAACAACCCTGTGTGTTTTGTACTATTATCCTCATTTACAGATGATACAACTATTTCTTCCGTGTTACCAGTAAGAAAATTACATCCTGAAAGAAAACACAATCACACTTCCTTTACTCATGTAGTGACTAAACCAGGTCTCTTCATTATAACAACAACAACAACAAAAAAAGTTAAGATCCAGTTTTGGGCCCCAAATCTACATGCTATCTTCTTCTAAGTTAAATTATTTTCTTTTCTTTATTTTCTGTAAGTTAAATTATGTGGCTTCTTGTAAGTGAGAGAAGGGTGAGGAATACCAGTTATATTCCAGACACTGGATAAGCCCTTTAAGCCCTTTCCAAGCTTTCTTTTTTTTCTTTTTGAGACAGAGTCTCGTTCTGTCACCAGGCTGAGGGCAGTGGTGCGATCTCAGCTCTCTGCAACCTCTGCCTCCCCAGTTCAAGCGATTCTCCAGCCTCAGCCTCCTGATGAGCTGGGACTACAGGCATATGCCAGCACACCCAGCTAACTTTTGTATTTTTAGTACAGATGGGGTTTCACCATGTTGGCCAGGATGGTCTCGGTCTCTTGACCTCGTGATCCGCCCACCTCGGCCTCCCAAAGTGCTGGGATTACAGGCATGAGCCACTGTGCCTGGCCTCCAAGCTTTATTTCATTTAATCCTCACAACTATGGGAGCCTCTGAGAGGTCGAGTAGCATGCCTAAAGCCACACAGCCAATAGGGAGTGAAGCTCAGGTTTGAATTGCGCTTTGATTCTCAAGCCTGTGCCCTTTCAATAATTCATGCTGCCTCCTTAGAGAGAAGCATAGTCAAGTGCACTGGCATGTACCCATAGTCCCAGCTACTCAGGAGGATAGGAGGATCACTTGAGCCCAGGTTCTAGGCTCAGTGAGCCATGATTGCACCACTGCACTCCAGCCTGAGCAATAGAATGCGACCTTGACTCAGAAAAAAAAGGAACAGAGAAAGAGATTATCATTTGGAGTCAATGATATCTTCTGGTGACTTTATTTCTTCCTCATTTTCTGAAAATATCACAGCTTCCTTTGCCACCTACCACAACCAAACCAAATTTTCAATTGTAAAGTTACTCCCAAGAAGCAAAGATTTTGTACAAGAAAGTATAAAAGCCTCCATTGTTTGGAGCCTCTTTGAGCTTATCTCCCAGGGAGTTATCACTTTACTTACCACATTCAACTTCCCATTCATATTCTGACAGTGAGCAGAGGCCCAGGATCAAAGCTTGATTTGGCAGATTGCTCAGTTTGAAGGCACTGTGTTTAGTTTGTTTTGTTTATAACTGGAATTTTGAATGCCTTTACTGAGGCAAATTCTGCAGGGCCAAAGTCTTGCTGTTCCCTCCTCTCCTTGGGGCTGGCTGCTGCTTCTTACACAGGCTGCCTTCCTAGCCTCTGGAGTCACTGGAGCTTGTAGTGAAACATCATAACACAATTGGGCCTCTAGATGGTGACCTTCCATCATGCAGCACTGGAAGTTCCTGTTCATTGCTTGAGTTGATAAGATGTATCACTATTTTCCTAAAGCAGGCTTTCAGCAGCTACAGCTTTACCATAACTTTTTATAAAATGCTTATTTAAAATACTTCATTTGGCATTTAGAAAAACATAAATGGAACAACTTTTTTGTTGTTGTTCATGTGGAACCTTCACTCTCAAGCGTAATGTTTAACAAATAGATACTGACAAACAAGGGCTTCCATGCAGATGATTTCATGGGAACCTGAAATAGATAGGAACTATATGTTACACAGTGCCCATGAGAAAATGGAGGTTATATTGAGGGATCTTCCACTCAACTTCAGAACCAGGATTTCAGCCAAGATCTTCTCAATTCAGGTTTGGTGGCCTTTTCACTCCACTGAAGCTATAACCTCAGAAATATAAGGAGCAAAAACTTCAAGCTTTTACCTTCAGTGGATACAGACTTGAGTGGCCCAGGCTCCTGGACTCCTTCCAATGAATTATCTTTCTTTCTAATCTTGCCCTAAGACATTCTCAAGTTATTTCTGGCTTGTTCCAAACTTGGCCAGTATACACCTGTTCTAATACAAGAGAAAACCACTGTGTTCTTTCTTCTCCAAGCTAAATTCAGACTTTCTATAGAGAATCCCAGATTTTTTCTTGACTTTTTGATTTAATTTTTAAAAAGTTTTATGTCGGCATTCTTAATCTCCTGCTTTCAACAAAATGTCTACTCCTTGATCATGTCTAGGTTTTCTTTTAGCAAACTTGGACAAGTTCCTTTTACTGCATTTCATTGTTTTCCATTATGTCAGAGAACATTTATCCTGCAGTATTTTGATTAGAAATCATAACCCCTAAAACTCACTTTCATGATAAATTGGAGACTTTTTTTTTATAGCAACATGAATGTACATACATATGTGATCCCTTTTGAGCAGTATATTTTAGGACAGATACCTCGTTCTCCTATTTCAAATAAGATGAGGAAGGTTACATTCATGGACCACAACTATAAGTATTCAAAACTTAAATAAAATGATCCCCTACCATAGCTAGAGAAATATGAGAAATGTAAACCACGGTTCTTCACCCTCACCGAGGAAGTGGAAAAAGCCCAAAGACCAAGTAGAGTGGAATAACTTCTGAAAAAAGCCACTGAGTTTGGTCAGGAAGAAGTAATTAGTGATCTTTGAAAAACAACTTCAGAGAAATACTAAGGTTTGAAGCCAAACTTGTTAGAAAAGGGCTGGGAAGGAATGATTCAGGAGATTATAAAAAGGAAAAAGAGAACTGAGCAATGTCTTCATGAATGAATGGGAGAGAGATGGACTGAAGAATGGAACAGGGTACCCCTTTTTCAGTCTAAGGGAGACTTGAAGGTATTAGAAAACAGAGCAAGAGGCAGAGTGAATTAGACTGGAAGAAATTTTCAGAAATTAAAGGTATTTGAGGGAGTCTCTAGAGAGGTAAGCAAGAAAAACCTAAGCCTGGGGAGAGAGATTGGTTTCATGAAGAGTAAAGAAATATTTTTTAGGTTCAGATATGCTGTCCTGGCAGCCACCACCCACTTAGGATTTGTGAATCAAGAGCACCTTATGTGTAACATGCATAGACGGATTGCACTGACTGGATTTTGTGTGTGTGTGTATTCTTCTATTTCCCAGGAGAAAGACAGCTCTCATAGTGGAAGGAGTGTGGTCATTTAGTCACCAAGCACAGCACAACTTCTGTGGCTACTTCTCGGCTCCTGTATGTCATCAGCATCACCTAGATTTCCAGCTGACTTGGGACCTGCAAGTCTGAATCTAACAGTTTTTGGCTTAGATTCTGAGAATCAAATAGAAGATTTTTAAATACAAGAGTTTGAGATTGGGTGTAGTGGCTCACACCTGTAATCACAGCACTTTGGGAGGCTAAAGTGAAAGAATCACTTGAGACTAGGAGTTTAAGATCAGCCTTGGAAACACAGTGAGACCCTGTCTCTACAAAAAATAAAAAAAATTAGTTAGGTGTGGTGGCATGCACTTGTAGTCCCAGCTACTCAAGGGGCTGAGGCAGAAGGATCCCTTGAGCCCAGGAGTGCAAGGCTGCAATGAGCCAGGATCCCGTGATCACACATCTGTATTCCAGCCTGGGCAATAGAGCAAGTCCCCATTACTAAAAAAACCAAAAAGCCAAAAAACAAAAAAGTTAGAGTTCGAGGAATTACCAACTGTAGTTTTAGCCTTGGTTCATGCTCTTTTGCATATTTATATAGCCTCTGACTTGTAATGGACCCTGACTGGAATGTGATCCCTCAGGAACTTAGTAGCCTGAGTCTTTCAGTAGATTACACTGCCCAGAACCCTGGCCATTCTCAAAATGAGAACTTGGGAATCTTTAAGAAGAAATCAAACACGTTTCAGGAAAAGGAAATCTATGGAGTAGTATAGGGACATTCCCATGGGAATGTATCTTCCTCCATGGCATGTCTTGAGGGTCCTTTCTTGTTAGGAGTTTATCCTGCCAGCCCATAAATGGACTATTTATTATAAGTATAGAAAATCACAGAGAAGCAGTTTTGCACCAGCCTTATTCCTGTGCCTTGTTTTCCTCTTGCTCTTTTTTACCTGTATATCTAATTTATATTTTCATATATATTGTGTATTGATTGAAGTCACTTTAAATCCTTCTTGGGAATGACACAGTATATAAATAAGGAAGAAAGAAAACATGACAAGCTGAGCATGCTGCTCCAAATAAATATCTGCTTTCCTACTTTGGTGCATTTGATTGGATTAAGCCACCTTCACCACTAAAGTTCAGAGAAGACCCCGACCAACCGAGGGAGTTCTGGAGCTACCATTCTCCTGGCACTACTCAGCCTTTCAGAGTTGAGATTTCCCAAGCAGAAGCATCCAGACAGGTCTTGCCACTCAGAGGGCCCCAGGAAGAAAGGACTGTATTTTCACTATAATAGGCTCAACTAACCCCTCCCATTTTTCTCAGCCCCTTTGGAGCTTCATGAATCCATCTGTCCTTGATGTAGAGATCCACACTGAGCAGACTGGAATGAGATGGCCTGAGTGGAGGAGAGTATGTGTGTATGTTCTTTAACAGTATATCCTTATGTGCTCACTTTAGATCCCATTTATTGACACATCCATTTTCCCCCAGTCTCATTAATTTAATTACATGTGGAGAAAATCAGTTAAATTTCTGCATTAGGTAGACTTCTCTGGGATTTTTGATTATTCATATTTAATTGGATCTAAATTAGCAAAAAAAAATATATTTACAGATAATGTAGATGTAACATTCAGTAGGTGAGAGACTTCTGGTCTGGACAAGATGGCATTGTCCCATTTCCCCTGCTAAGCCCTGCTAAGCACAACTTAATAAATTTTGGGAATGGTACAAGAGAAAGCCAAAGGAGAATTCTAAAAGGTGTTAAGAAGAAAGCAGGTTGGTTTGAAAACCCAGGACCAGAAGAACAGCACAGAGGCAGGGCATTTTATATCCCCCTAACTATCAGAAGGTATTTCCTGACTTTCCATCTAGCAGCAGAAGGTAGCCCAGTAGCTCATTCTTCCCCCTGAACCTAATGGAGTCCCTCTGGCAACCTCAGGCAAGGGGACTGATTGGGAGTCCTACAAAAAAAATAAGTGACCAGGGGAAGCACCCTTATTCCCTGCTGGGTCAGAAACTCCTCTTTTCCAAGGAAAGATACTGAGGTGGACAGGAGGAGCTAGTAAGAGAAACCTAGGAAAAATAGGTGGTCCAGTTGGGGAAGCCTTTTTGCACAGGCCTAAGACTGTCCTCTCCTGCCCAGAGATACTAGGATTGGTTGGTAGAACCAGGAAAAGGGACCTGTCATAGCCAACATCCCTGAAGCCAGCAACCTGGTCACAGAAGCCACGATGTGGAAGCAAGACTCTCCTCCCAGGCCCTGAGAAATCTGGGCAGCTAGAGGCACCTGCAGGATTTATCATAGCCCACCCTCACCAAGAGACACCTGGCAACCCAGCCAGGGAAATTCCTCCCGCCCTTTCAGGCAGCACTAACAGAGACAAGTGGGAGCCCTACATAAACCAAGCAACTAAACACTACAAGGGCTCTGAAAATTAAGCTGCCATTAGAATTACAGCCCACAAAAGTAGGCTAAAACTGTATGCTAAACCTAAACAGAGTGATTCCTTGCAAAATAAAATATTTAAATAGAAATGAGTCTCATAACATAATAGGCAAAATGTTCAGAGTGCAAATCAAGAACCAATAAAATCACAACTTGAGTGAAAAAGGAAATCAATGGATTCCAGCACTGAGATGAACCAGATATTGGAAATTATCTGATAAGAATTTTAAAGCAGACATCATAAAAATGCTACAACAATCAATTACAAATTCTCTTGAAACATGAAAAAACAGAAAAACCTCAGAAAAAAAGAAGTTTTATCAAAAGGAAACATGAAAATTATAGAACTGAAAAATACAATAACAAACTGAAAACTCACTGGATATGCTTAATAGTACAGTAGAGATTATGGGAGATAAAATCTTTGAACTTGAGGACAGAACAATAGAATTTACCCAATCTGAAAAATAGAGAGAAAATAAACCAGAAAAAATAAACGGACCTCAGGGACCTATGGAACAATAACAAAATATCCAGCATTCATATTATCAGAGTAACAGAAAGTAAAGGAGAAAAAGGGTAGAGATGAATGAGTATTTGAAAAAATAAGGCTGAAAACATTCCAAATTAGATAGAAGACACTAACTTAGAGATTCAAGAAGCCGGATGAATCCCACAGAAGAAAAAAAAAAAAATCCATGCCCAGGCGCATTACAATTTTTTGAAAACTAAAGACAAAGTCCTGAAAGCAGCAAGTGAGAAATAGTGCATTACTTGTAGGGGAACACCAATTTGAATGGATTTCTTATCTGAAACCATAAATAAGGAAGTGGCCAAATATTTTTTAAGGGATGAAAGAAAAGAATCATCTCCTATAATTTTAGATCTGGCAAAACTATCTTTTGAAAACAAAACATTCTTAGGAATGAAGGGATTATAAAAACATTAACAGATGAATGAAAACTAAAAGATTTTGTGACTAGCGAATCTACCCATAAAAGACTAGCTAAAGGAAGTTCTTCAAACAGAAAAGAAATTATAAAAGAAGGAAACTTAGAACATCAGAAAGGAAAGAAAAAATAGAGCAGAAATACGGGTTCATATGATAGACAATTTTTTCCTTATGGGTTTTAGAGAATATATTTTATGATTAAAACAAAAATTTGTAACACCATCTGATACGTAAAACAATCATATTTAAAGGTGGGGAAGCCAAAGAGACCTGAATGGAAGTGAGGTTTCCACACTTCATTTGAAGTGGTGAATATTGATACCAGTACATTGTTATAAGTAGCATGTGTAACACCCAGAGCAACCACTATGAAAACTATACAAAGTGACAAACTCAGAAGTATTACAAATAAATCAAGATGGAATCTAAAACGTGTTTAAATAAGCTGCAGAAAGGCAAGAAAGATAAATGAGAACCAGAGGAGACAAATAGAAAATAAATAACAAAATAACAGACTAAAGTGCTAAAATATCAGTAAACACTGGACCTTAAATGTAAATGGTCTAAATATACCAATCAAAAGACAGACATTGGTAGAGTGAGTTAAAAACCATCCATAATCCTATGTGCTGCATATAAGAAACTCATTTCAAGTTCAAACACAGATGAGTTGAAAGTAAAAAAGGATGGAAAAAGATATATCACATACACATTAATACTTTTTTAAAAAAACAGGAGTAGCAATAGTAGTGTGATAAAGTAGACTGCAAAGCAAAGAAAATTGCCAGAGACAAAGAGGGATATTATATAATGATAAGAGGATCAATTAGGAAGACACATTATACTAAATGTGTACAAACTAAACCACAGAGCCTTAAATGCCTGAAGCAGCAATTGATAAAGCTGAAATGAGAAATAGAAGAATCTGTAATTATGGTTGGGAACTTCAATATCATTCTCCTCTTTCCCCATTAACTAATAGAACTATGAAGTAGAAAAATCACCAGGATATGGAAAATCTGAGCAACACAATCAATCAACAGGATCTAATTAACATTTATAAGACATACCACCTAACAATACATTTTTCTCAATTGCCCATGCACTATTCATCAAATAGAAAAAGATATAAAATATATAGTAAAACAAACTTGACAAATTTAAAAGAATTGAAATCATGTGCTCTGGCCATAATGGAATTAAACTGAAAGTCTCTAACAAAGACAAACAGGAGACTCTTGAAACACTTGAAAATTAAATAACACACTTCTAAATAATCTATGGGTCAAACAGGGAGTCTCAAAGGAAATTAAAAGGATAAATGAAAACATATCAAAGTACGTGGGATGCAGCTAAAGCAGTACTAAGAATAAAATTCATAGCACTATATACTTACATTAAAAATGAAGAAAGGGGCACTTGATCTCTCATGTTGCCCACTTGGCCCTCTTCCAAATGTACTTCCTTTCGTTCCTTCTCTAAAACCTTTTAATAAATTTTCACTCCCCCCAAAAAAAAAATTAAGAGAGGTGTCATATCGATAATTTAAGTTCCTACTTTTCCTCAAAAAAGAGGAGCAAAATAAATCCAAAGCAAGCAGAAGGAATAAAGTAGTAAAGAGCAGAAGCCAATGAAATTGAAAACAGGAGAATCTTACCAAAAAATGCAATGAAAGGAAAAGATAGTTCTTCAGAAAATTGTAATAAAATCAATAAACCTCTAGCAACATTGACAAAAATAGAAAATGAGTCACCAATATGAGGACTTGAACAAGAACTCTCATTTCAAATACTGCAACCATTAAAAAAGATAATAGTATTACATATGGCTTTATGCTCATAAATTTGACAATTTAGAATAAATGGACCAATTCCATGAGAACCAAACTACAAAAACTCAGATGAAATAGACAATCTAAATAGCCCTATTATTATTAAGGAGATTAAATTTTTGATAAAAAAATCTCTTCAAAGGCTGAGTGCGGTGGCTCACGCCTGTAATCCCAGCACTTTGGGAGGCTGAGGTGGGTGGGTCACAAGGTCAGGAGATAGAAACTATCCTGGCCAACATGGTGAAACCTCGTCTCTACTAAAAGCACAAATTAGCTGGGTGTGGTGGCACACACCTGTAATCCCAGCTACTCAGGAGGCTGAGGCAGGAGAATCACTTGAACCCAGGAGGCAGAGGTTGCAGTGAGCTGAGATCAAGGCACTGCACTCCAGCCTGGCGACAGAGTGAGACTGTGTCTCAAAAAAAAAAAAAAAAAAAAAAGCTCTCCAAAATAAAATCTCCAGGCCCAGACCCAGATGGTCTCACTAATTCTACTAAACCTTCAAAGGGGAATTAACACCAACTTTATATAATCTCTTTCAGAAAATAGAAGAGGAAATATTTCCCAATTTATTTAGAAGGCCAGTACAAAGCCAAAGACATTACAAAAAAACAAAAAAAAACCCAAACATCTCTCCTAAAATTAGAAGCAAAAATCCTTTATAGAGCATTAGCAAATCTTTTAATACACCATGAACAAGTGGGATTTATTCCAAATAAGCAAGCTTAGTTCCCAGAATAGACCAAACATTCTTGAAAAATCTTGAAAAATAAAATTGGAGGATTTACATACTTCTCAACTTTATAATGTACTATAAAATAATCAAGATAGTGCAGTATTGACATATTGATCAATGTGACATAAATTAAGAGTCCAGAAATAAACTCCTATACCTGTGGATAAATTGATTTTTGACAAAGCTGCTAAGGCAATTCAATGAGGGAAAGATAGTATTTTCTATAAATGGTGATGGACCACTTGTTTAGTCATATGCAAAAAGATGGATTTAGACTCTTACACCTTATACAAAAATTAACTTCAAATGGACAATAGACCTAAATGTAAGAGCTAAACCCCAAAAAGTATAGAAAAATCTTTTTTGTCCTTAGGTAAGGCAGAGTCCTTAGATATGACACCAATAGCATAATCCTCAAAAGAAAAAATGTATAAATTGGATTTCATCAAAATGTAAAACTTTTGTGTTTCAAAAGAACACCATTAAGAAAACAAAATACAAACTACAACCTTAGAGAACATATTTGCAAATCATATTTCTGATAAGGTACTTCTAACCAGAATATATCAGGAGGGCTTACAACTCAATAATAAGACAAACCCAACCTGTTTTAAATGGGCAACGTTTAAATAGAGACTTCATCAAAGAAGATATAAAAATTGGCAACAAGCACATGAAAAGATGATATACATCATTAGGGAAATGCAAATTAAAACCACAGTGAGATACCACGTCATAGCCACCAGAATGGTGAGTTACTCTGCTAGGGTTGCCATAACACAATATCACAGACTGGGTGGCTTAACAGAAATTTACTTCTCATAGTTCTGGAGACTGAAGTCCAAGATTAAGGTGCCTGCAGATTTGGTTTCTCCTGAGGCCTCTTTTCCTTGGCTTGCAGATAGTAGCCTTCTCACTTTCTCTCTCATATGTCCTGATCTTTTCTTTCTAGGACACCAGTCAGATTGGAGTAGGACATACCCTAAATATCCTCATTTTAACTTAATGCCATCCTTAAAAGACTTATTTCCAAATATAGTTACATTCTGAGGTACTGAGGGGTTAGTGCTTCAACATATGAATTCGGGGGGCAGGGACACAATTCACTCCATGACGTGGTAGGCATATCCATGGACTTCCATAATAAAAGGGAATAAATTACTGACATGCTGCAACATGGATGAGTTCAAAAACATTATACTAAAGAAAAGAAGCCAGATACAAAGACCACATATTAAGTGATTCTATTTGTATGGAATGTCCAGAAAAGGCAAATCTATAGAGACAGAAAGTAAATTAGTGGTTACCCAGCACTGGAGTGGGAATAGAGATGGTAAGTGAACATGAAGGTTATTTTCAGAGTGATGGAAATATTCTAAAATTGGTTGTTATGATGATCAAACAACTTTGTAGATTTACTAAAAATTGTTAACTTGTACAAGCATAACAAGTGAATTTTCTGATTTGTATATTACACCTCAATGAAAATTTTAAGCATAGTAAATGAACATCATTCCAAGTATTTTTTTCTCTGCTTATACAGAATGAGAGCAATAGATAACCTTTTAAAATGTGTTCATATGAATGCTACTACTTTTAGTCAAAAAAAAAAAAACAAAAACAAAAAACTTTTGCTGGTTGTAGTGGCTCACACCTGTAATTCCAGCACTTTGGGGGCCAGAGGTCGGGGGATTACTTGAGCTCAGGAATTACAGACTAGCCTCAGCAACATAGCGAGACCTCGTATCTACTAACAATAAAAATTTTTAAAAATTAGCCAGGCACAGTGGCATGTGCTTGTACTCCCAGCTACTTGGAGGCTGAGGTGGGAGGATTGCTTGAGCCTAGAAGGTCAAGGCTGCAGTGAGCTATGACCGTGTCACTGCACTCCAGCCTGGGCAACAGAATGAGACCTTGTCTAAGAAAAATAAAAAATAAAACCTGTTTTGCTGGATTTTAACAGAAGAAAAGTAAATTGAAAGGAAACTAGAGGAATTGTTAAACTTTAAATCTTTCATTTCAAGAGATTTTATTTCTTAAAGGAACCCTCCTAGATTATGAAAAAAGACAAAGGAAAACATTATGCAGTTAGAATCATTGTGCTTTAAACCCTCAGGTTTCAAATGGACTTCCTGGTATTGCAAATGAAAATACTGACACTCTCACACTTCCTCTAATATTACAGCTCTGCATCTCTCAACTTAGTTTTGTTGTTACAGTAAACAAAACTAGTTATGTTTATTTTAGAAAACCCAAAAAAGATAATTTTCATTCAAAGTTATTTTCCAACTTCCACAGAAGGGGAACAAAGAATTCTGGTGGTCATCTTAGAAATCAAAGCTGTTCTGATCTTTTAGGATTCTGCAGAAAAAAAAAACCTGCACTTTTTTGTGGGAGTTTTTATAGAGGACAGTGTTCATAGAGTTCACTTGAAGTTCAGGTACATACATACATGAACTAGCCAAGCCTTCAGATTTATTTTAATCATCTCAAACATATTTCACAATTTTTGACAAACATAAAGGTTTACATTTCAGATGAGTCAGACAGTTTAACAGCACCAGAGCCTTAATTTCTTTAGCTTGAATGGAAGGAAAGTAGGCAGAGAAATATAGTAGTAGGTAAAGATAGAGCATTGTCAAGTTTTATATTACTGGAAACCTCATCTGAACCTGAGGTTAGTAAATATAACCTGTATAAGTCTGTTTTCATGCTGCTGATAAAGATATACCTGAGACTGGGCAATTTACAAAAGAAAGAGGTTTAATTGGACTTACAGTTCCACATGGCTGGGGAAGCCTCACAATCATGGCAGAAAGCAAGGAGGAGCAGGTCACATCTTATGTGGATGGCGGCAGGCAAAGAGAGCAGTGCAGGGGAACACCCATTTTAAAACCATCACATCTCGTGCATCACATTCTCATTCACTATCATGAGAACAGCACAGGAAAGACCTGCCCCCGTGATTCAATCACCTCCCACCCGGTCCCTCTCAAAACATGTGGGAATTCAAGATGGAGATTTGGGCGGGGCCACAGCCAAACTGTATCATTCTGCCCCTGGCCCTTCCCAAATCTCATGTCCTCACATTTCAAAACCAATCATGCCTTCCCATCAGTCCCCCAAAATCTCAGCTCATTTCAGCATTAACCCAGAAGTCCAAGTTTAAAGTCCCATCTAGGCAAGGCACGTCCCTTCACCTATGAGCCTGTAAAATCAAAAGCAAGTTAGCTACTTCCTAGATACGATGGAAATACAGGCATTAGGTAAATACAGCCATTCCAAATGGGAGAAATTGGCTAAAACAAAGGAGTGCAGGCTCCATGCAAGTCTGAAATCCAGCAGAGCAGTCAAATCTTAAAGTTCTGAAATGATCTCCTTTAACTCCACGTCTTGCATCCAGGTCACACTGATGCAAGAGATGGGTTCCCATGGTCTTGGGCAGCTCCACCCCTGTGGCTTTGCAGGATACAGCCTCCCTCCTAGCTGATTTCATGGGCTGGCGTTGAGTGCCTGTGGCTTTTCCAGGTGCATGGTGCAAGCTGTCAGTGGATCTACCATTCTGGGGTCTAGAGGACAGTGGCCCTCTTCTCACAGCTCCACTAGGCAGTGCCTCAGTAGGGACTCTTTGCGGGGGCTCCAACCCCACATTTCCCTTTTGCACTGCCCTAGCAGAGGTTCTGCATGAGGGCCTTGCCCCTGCAGCAAACTTTTGCCTGGGCATCCAGGCACTTCCATACATCTTCTGAAACCTAGGCAGAGGTTCCCAAACCTCAGTTCTTGACTTCTGTGCACCCACATGCCCAATACCACATGGAAGCTGCCAAGGCTTGGGCTTGCACCCTCTGAAGCCATGGCCTGAGCTCTAAGTTGGCCCCTTTCAACCACAGCTGGAGCAGCTGGGACACAGGCCACCAAGTCCTTAGACTGCACACAGCATGGGGACCCTGGGCCTGGCCCACAAAACCACTTTTTCCTCCTGGGTCTCCATGTCTGTGATGGGAGGGGCTGCCATGAAGGTCTCTGACATGGCCAGGAGAGACTTTCCCCATAGTCTTGGGGATTAACATTAGGCTCCTTGCTACTTATACAAATTTCTGCAATCGGCTTGAATTTCTCCCCAGAAAATGGTTTTTTAAAAATTTTCTATTGCATAGTCAGGCTGCAAATTTTCCAAGATTTTATGCTCTGCTTCCCTTATAAAACTGAATGCATTTAACAGCACCCAAGTCACCTCTTGAATTCTTTGCTGCTTAGAAATTTCTTCTTCCAGATACCCTAAATCATCTCTCTCAAGTTGAAAGTTCCACAAATCTTTAGGGCAGTGGCAAAATGCCGCCAGTCTCTTTGCTAAAACATAACAAAAGTCACCTTCGCTCCAGTTCCCAACAAATTCCTTATCTCCATCTAGACCACCTCAGCCTGGACCTTATTGTTCACATCACTATCGGCATTTTTCTTAAAGCCATTCAACAAGTCTCTAGGAAGCTCCAAACTTTCCCACATTTTCCTGTCTTCTTCTGAGCTCTCCAAACTGTTCCAACCTCTGCCTGTTACCCAGTTCATAAGTTACTTCCACATTTTTGGTTATCTTTTCAGCAACTCTACTGGTACCAATTTACTGTATTAGTCCGTTTTCATGCTGCCAATAAATACATACCCAAGACTGGGCAATTTACAAAATAAAGAGGTTTAATTGGACTTATGGTTCCACATGGCTGGGGCAGCCTCACAATCATGGCAGAAAGCAAGGAGGAGCAGGTCACATCTTATGTAAATGGCAGCAGACAAAGAGAGCTGTGCAGGGGAACGCCCCTTTTTAAAACCATCAGATCTCATGAGACTCATTCACTATCAGGAGAACAGCACGGGAAAGACCTGCCCCCATGATTCAATCACCTCCAATTGGGTCCCTCCCACAACACGTGGGAATTCAAGATGGAGATCTGGGCAGGGACAAAGCCAAACCATATCACAAACTTTCTTTAGACAGCCAGGTCATAAATATACTGTAACCCCTAGATCCTATTATCAGAAAAAAAAGTGTGACTTTATCATCTTATGGCTTTTGCAAAAGGTTCTCTAGAAGGCAATGTTCCTAGAGTCTGTTCATGTTTATAAAAGCTGTTGGTGGACCTAAAACTTCAACTACATCTTGGTATAAGTTTCTATTTAGAATATTATCATTTGGTATTACATGTTGCTGTGGAAAAAACTGAGGACAGTCTATTTTTTTTTTCTTCTTCTTCTGTAAATCAATGGCTCTTAAAAGTATGACATGTTGCTGTGGAAAAAAACTGAGGACAGTCTATTTTTTTTTCTTCTTCTTCTTCTTTTGTAGATCAATGGTTCTTAAAAGTATGACCCCTGGATTAGCAACATCAATATCACCTGAGAATTTGTTAAAATGCAAATTCTCAGGCCCATTTTATGGCTACAGAATTAGAAATTCTGAGTATAAAGTTGAATAGCCTGTTTTAACAATACATCCAGGTACTTCTCATGCACACTAAAGTGTGATAACTAATTAAATATTTACCTTTTCTGCCTGAGTGCTTGAAGAAGTTTTGCCTTGAAATTCAATAACCTAATCCAGGATATAATTGAGAGCTCTTTATCAAAATTTTCTATATTCATCTTTCAATATGTACTCTAGCTGGTAAAGTATGCAGAGTGAACAAATAAATCACTTGGCTTTTATGACTGGATGACCATACATTTTCCCAACATGTTTATTACTAGTGCCCCCTTTCACTCTCAAAATTGCTCTAGCTGGAGTGATCAATTATATGGTCACCCTACTTATGACCAGTGATTCCAGTGGTTTTCAAAATATGTATGGCTGATCAAGATGCTGAGGGATTCTGTGGAAGCACTGATAAGAGAATTAGAGGAGAGGCCTATAGCATTTTGGAGCAAAATCGTGCCTGATTTGAAAATTAATTACCCTCATTTTGAGAGATAGCATTTGGCTTGCTATTGGGCCATAGTAGAGACTGAACACCTACTTGACTGTAGGACAGTAGGACACTCAAGTCAGTTCCCCACATGAATTTGGTGTCTTATCTATCACCATAGAGTCCGGCATGGCAGCAACACTCCTCCAGCATGTGGTATATTGACCTTAAGCAGGTACTAAAGTCAAGAGTAAATTGGATGAGCAGATGGCTATCACTCCTGGTGTGCCTACTCCCATCACACTGCCATCTTACTCTCATCTATACCTGAGCCACATGGAGTGTTCTCTATGATCAGTTGATTGAAAAAGGAAAACATGTGAAGCTAGTTTATAAATGGTTCTCCATGAAAACTGGAGATAGACTTCGGCAATGCAGCAGCCCCACCAAGGGGTGGAATTCCTTCCAGTGGGCAGAATTTTAAGCAGGCTATCTCACTGCCCATTTTGCCTAAAGAAGAGATGACCCAAGGAACAGATCTACAGTAATGCAGGGATTGGGGCTAATGATTAGCAGGTCAGAGACACAAAACGAGTAAGATATAAGGATTTATAACAAGTTGGCCTGAAGAAAGAGGTATGTGAAGGGATCTCTTAAAGTAAACTCAGAGTGTGAGAATATTTGTGTCCTATGTAAATACTCACCAAATGACTTCTATTGCAGAGAAAACATTCTTTACCCAGGTAAACATGACTACCCTCCAATTTCCACATGCAGGGCTCTATGATCAATTATTCAACAACAAAGATTCCTGTGGGTCAAATCATTATAATTACCCTACCAGCCTTTCTCCTATTAAAATAAGCAGGCCAAATTGTTTCTGGTAAATTGGTGTAATTCATTAGTCTCTGCCACCCTGAGATGTCATCATTCTTATTGAAATCATAGAGACTATTTCAATATTGGTATTTTCCAACTTCATCTCTGGCATACAGAAATCAGCCACAATGGTGCTCTTCAAATATGTTGGTACTACCTTCATTTATGCTTTTCTCTATGCTGTTATTGAAACTGACTTTGCAAAATCATGACAGTAAGAGAAATTTGACATAGTTGACTCCATCTTGCTTCTGATCTCCAAGCTGTCCTTGGTCATTGCTGGGCATAGGCCAAGCTAACTTTGGAAATGATTTATAGTTTTACCTTAAAGCAAAGATTATAATAGTCCTTTCCAAAACTAAACTGCCTTTATAAAAGTAATGAAAGTCCAGAAGGTTAGGATTGTGAAAGGGGCCTGAATTCTGAAAAGATAGGCATAGTTTCTATAATTCCTTACTGCTCATGGGTCATGTAGCCAGAGGTCACAAAACTTGTGACTTTCCTAACTGTTCTTATAAGTAATATCACTATTGTACAACCTAAGATTGTTTTTTTAAGATGCTTTTCAGACTGATACCACCTGGACTCATGACTTATGACTCAGTGGATCCTATTGCCCCAAACAGAGGCAGACTCAGCATATGAAGATTGTTTTCCAAACCCCTATGATTTCATCCTCAACCAATCAGCAGCACCCATTCCCTAGCCCCCTGCCCACCAAATTGTCCATAAAATCCCTAACCTCCAGGTCTTTGGGGAGACTGATTTGAGTGATAAATTTGTCTCCCGAGTCAGCCAGACTCACATCAATTAAATTCTTTCTGTCTTGCAATGTTGTGGTCTCAGTGGGTTGATTTTTATCTGTTCAGTGGGCAAGAAGAACCCATTGGGTGATTACGTTATGACAGGTATGTCTTCAGGGCTGGAATGGCTCAGTGAGTAACACAAAACAAATTCACTTTAACATTCTGATAAAAGAAAAATAGCTAAGGGCAATGGCAAAATTTAGCAGGCCCAGAGAAACACTGGTATGGGACTTTAGTCATACCCTTTACCCATGTCCAAAGGCAATTACTTAAAGACATTTTGTTCCTAATAGCTGCCTCACTCATTATCTTCAGGTTCCTGGAATTTGTGATACAAAGAACAGTGTATAGCCAATTAATAGCTTGCATTGTTTTAAGGTAAATTGTTTGTAAAGAACTCAGGAACTGCCTCTTCTTTTTTCCTTAAAAACCTACTTGTAACTGCTGTGAATCAGAGTGTATATTCAGGGCAACTTGAATCTATGCTCCCCGGTGGCCATCCACAAGCTTTAGGCCCAAATAAACTCTCTACTTAATCATATTTTCTGAATCTAGTTATTTAAGGTTGACAATTCTTATCTCCCTAAATCTTTCTTTCTTTCTCTGCAAGGGATTTCTGAAGTCTCAACTCAACATAGGCCAAAGTAAATATAATTTTCAGTCTACCACTAAAAAACAAAAAACACAAAAAAAGAGAGAACTCTTCCAACTGTGTGTGTTAGACATTGAATGCAGAATCTTTTGTAAGTGCACCTATATAATAATTTCAACCTAATGTAATCACCTCATGGGTTCTTCCTGCCCACTGCACAGACAAAGCCAATTCACCGAAACCATGGCATTGCAATAAATAGAGTTTAATTGACATGAGGCCAGCCATGCCACATGGGAGATGGAGTTATTACTCAAATCAATCTCCTGGAAAATTCAGAGGCTAGTCTTTCCAAGGATAGTTTGGTGGGCCCAGGAGTCTGAGTGGGGCCATAGAAGTGGTTGGCAGGTGCCAGTGGAACCACTGGTCATCAGAAATGCAAAAACCTGAAAAGACATCTCAAAAGGTCAATCTTAGGCTCTATAATAGTGATGTTATCTGCAGGAATAATTGGGGAAGTTGCAAATCTTGTGACTTCTGGAGTATGGCTGGTAATCCACACCTTCGTAGAATTCAGGCTCCTTTTATCGTCCTAACCTGATGGCCTTTCCTTAGCTTTAGAAAGGTGATGTAGCTTTGGAGAAGGGCTACTATTATTTAAACTATAAACTAAATATCTCCTAAATTTAGCTTGGTCTGAGCCCAAGAATGATTAAATGAACCCTTTTCCTCTTTAGAGAAAAAAAGTGCAGCTCACTGACAGCACTCATTTAATTTTACATAAACACGCTCTTTGAGGCCGAAGCAAATTTGACTGATTTTCAATGTGAAAATAAAATATAAAGACCATTTTTGGAGTTATTTCTAAACAGAATTAACATCAGAATCATCTGAATCATAAGAATAATCTATTTCAGAAAAATCAGACTCATCAAATAAATCTTCAGCTGACAACTGTTTGAGAACGATGTTAACATCATGCATAGGAATGCTACATTTTCTAGAATTTGACATTTTCAACAATTGAGAATTACTATATTTTGTAAATGGAAACACCACTACTAAAAACAGAATACTATAAATAGAGTGATGTCTTTTGTTTCCAAAATTGATATACTAGAGCGATCCAAAAATAATAATAAAAGCGAGATATTTTGCAGCAAAGTTATCTCAGGGTAAGCACTGCAGCTGCAAGTGCCACCAGCAAGTATTCTTAGGGCAAATGGGAAAAGGGTTAAGGACAATTTGGAGGTTAAAGACAAGATGGGGGTTGGTTAGATCAGATCTCTTTCACTGTCGTAATTTTCTTAGTGTTATAATTTTTGCAAAGGCAGTTTCACTAACTTAAATTTATATCCCTGGGGCATTACCCTTATAATTCCATTTCACGTATATTCCCCCAGGTTTTTACCAATAAAACCTAGTTCTGTTTGGTAAATGTTTTGCTATATAGGCCCTCTTGTTGCAAGTTTGACTTTGTAAATGGCCCTTGGGCTCTGGGAGGAAAGCAACTGTTGGGCCACGTGGTTGTATCTTTAGTTTTGTAAGGAATTGCCAAACTGTTTTATAGTGTGGCTATATCTTTCCAGACTTCCAGCACAATGTATGAGTGATCCAGTTTCTTAGCACCCTAATCAGAATTTACTGTTGCTACTATTTTTTAGCTATTCTGATAGATGTGTAGTGATATTTTATTCTGGTTTTGAAGCAGTGTCATTGTCTGGGGTAAATCCTTGAGGTTTGTTGTCTCATGTCAAGGGAATCAAGGACATGGACACACAAGTAGTGAATTTAAGAGTGGAAGTTTCATAGGTGAAAGAAAGAACAGAGAATAGCTCTCTCCCCTGCAGAGAGAGAGGGGTGCCCAGGTGGGTCTTCTGGTTCCGTGGTGAAGTGCATGGGGTTTTATAGACTGGCTTGAGGAGGCAGTGTCTGATTCACATAGGGCCCAAAGATTGGTTGGACCAGGTGTGCCATTTATATAGCAAGCGAGGAAGGTGGCCACCCCACCCTAATCTTTTATTATGCAAATGGGGTCTCTTCCTGGCTGGTGCCATGTTGTCTGTTCCTTACTGTACACATGGTTGGCAAAGAAAAAAGGGAGATGGAGGTGCCACGTTGAACATGCCTAGCCCACAGGTAGCCTTTTCCTATTGGCACGGCTGCTGGCATTCACCCATGCAAGCTTCCAGCTTGCTTATCTATGTCTGCAGATTGATTTTACAGGCTGCTCTTTATTAGAAAAATGATTTGGGAGCTGCTTTTCATTAAAAGGAAAACCTTACCAAGAACTTCCTTACCCTCACTATCTGTCTAAATAATTTCTTTTTAACTCTTATATCAGTTTTAATTTCTGTTTCTCTAGTGGCTAATGGTGTCAAATATCTTTTCATGTGCTTACCTATTATCTGTATGTCCTATTAAGAGATGTCTCTGCATGTCTTTTGCCTATTTTCTAAATGAATTATTTATTTTATTAGTGTTGAGTTTTTGAGAGTTCTTATTACAGATACTAGTTCTTTACTGAATATGTGGTTTGCAAATGTTTTTGATCAGCCTGTAGTTTGTCTTTTAACCCTCTTCATATGGGGTTTCACAAAGCAAATTTTGATGGAGTTCAACTTATCAATTTTCCCTTTTTAAAATTATGCTTTAGTAACAATTCTTAAAAACTCTGCCTAACTTTAGACCCTGAAGATTTTCTCCTACTTTTTAAAATAAAGTTTTATGATTTTATGCTTGACATTTAAGTCTATAATGCATTTTGAGTTAACTTTTCTGTAATGTGTGAGGTTTAATTGGAAGTGTTTGTTTTCATTTTTTGTTTGTTGGTTCAGTTTGTTTTTTGGTTGTTTTCATGTGTGTGGACAGGAGGCTGTTTGTTTTGGATTTTTTAACCTAAGAATGTCCAATGATTCCAGCACTTTTTGTTGAAAAGGCTGTCTTTTCTTCATTGAATTGCTTTTGCACCTCTATCAAAAATCAGTGTAATAATCAACACAATACCAAAGAAGAACAAATTTGGAGGACTGACACTACCTGATTTCAAGCCACACCATATAGCTACATTAATCAAGTTTGGCATTAGCAAGAGAATAAACAAATAGATCAATTGAACAGAATAGAGAGCCCCAAAATAGACCCAACAAATACAGTCAACTCATCTTTGACAAAGGAGCAAATGCAATACAATGGATCAAGGAGAGCCTTTTCAATGTATGGTGCTAGAACAACTAAAAATCCACATGCCAAAAACTGAAAGTAGGCCATGCATGGCAGCTCATGCCTATAGTCCCAGCACTTTGGAAAGATGAGGTGGGAGGATCCCTTGGGCTCAGGACTTCAAGACCAGCCTGGGCACATGGCAAGACCTTGGCTCTACTAGCAGCAACAACAACAAAACAACAACAACAACAAAATTAACCAGATGTGAAGGTGCACACCTGTAGTCTAAGCTACTTGGGAGGCTGATGTGGGAGGCTTGCTTGAGCCCAGAAGGTCAAGCCTTCAGCGAGCCATGATTGCATTGCATCACTGCACTCCAGCCTGGGCAATAGAGTGAGACCCTGTTTCAAAAACAAAAACAATAAACCAAAACTGAAACTAGACACAAACTTTATACCTCTTACAAAAATTAACTCAAAATAGATCATAGACCTTAAAGTAAAATGCAAAAACTATAATATAAAACTCCTAGCAGATAACAGGAAAAAGTCTAGATGACCTTGAGTTTGGTAATGACTTTGAGACATAACACCAAAGGCAAGATTAATAAAAGAAATAATTGATAAGCTAGACTTCATTAAAATAAAAAACTTCTTCAGGCAAAGTCTGATGGAAAGTCTTTGGCTTGGCTTCTTAGTCTACAGAGGCTTTTAAAAAGTCAAATCTGAGATTTCCTGTTAGAAGTTCCAGTAAAGCAAACTTAAAAAGAGCCTTTATGGTTAATCACCATTCTTGCTGCACTTATGTAAATAATCATGTCATGTTTAATGAGACTGATTTATTTTGCAAACAAATTAGTTTTACTACAATTATCTTTGGCAGACATGTGGGTGACTAGAGAGAGAAAAATGTTTCAGTAGAAAATCCTAGTGTACTATGTGTAACATAGTGTACTATCTGTAACAAGATTAGATTATCAGATCTAGCACTATTCATTGTCTTCGAGGTTTTGTTAGACTAAACTGGATCCTGAATTGCGTAGTTTCCTTGAATATCTGACTACAACTCTCCAAGCTAGCATTTCCAATTGTCTCCCACCTTTCTGACTTGAAACCGTTAACAGCTAAGACTGCCCTTTTCCTAAAGTTCTGAAAGCTAAAGCTGGATGACTTGATATAAATTCCAGATAAATCACCACAAAAGCTCAAATATAGACAACCTTGATGCCTGTTGCTGTGTGGGCCACTCAGAAATTTCACTAGAACATGCTATGATATCACCAGAGATATTCAAACCACAAACCAGGAAGACCCATTAGATTTAAACTGCCATCCTCATTCCACCATCTAAGAGGCTTTGAGATCAAATCTAGAACTCTCTCACGTGACTGCCTTTTGGACTCAGAAGCTGATTTATCATTTTTTTCCAGTGATTAACCTTTAGTTTTTTTGTGTCCATAGAATGACTCTACTTAAATACTTGTTTGCTTGCACCATATAGAGGCCTACCTTTGATGGGAACCCACCTGCAACACTGCCACCTGCAATGATACACAACTTTCTAACTCAATTGACCTGAGTTTAACTGAACTCAGGACTAAGAGACTGGCTCCATAAGATATGGGACTGCGAATTCAGCTTTTGTATGTGAAACTTGCTGAAAATAACGTTCAAAGGGAGGACTGTAAGTGACTAGAATATGCCACTTTGGCATAAGGATTATTTTGAGCTGAAGACAAGTGGGAAAAAGCAGATATAAGAAGAGTTCTCTGTTCTTCCACTATTTGCCTAAAAGCAGGACATAAATTCACCAATGTGTCCCTCCTCCCCTTTCTACCAGGAAGGATAGCCCCTTACCAGCCTGGGGATCAGCACCAGAGCAACCTAGGTAATGAGCTTTATTAACTAGTCTGTATCTACCATTTATTTGCCTTTCTATAATTTGCCACCCTTAGAGACTCAAAGTCTTTTTCCTTTGTCTTGTCATTTCTCTAAATTTGCTATTGTTTGTTGAAGATTATACATAAGCTGGAATTCAAAGCCACCTCTGAGATATACTCATTTTTGTGAGTATCTCCCACATATGCATAAGATACACGTTATTAAACTTTATTTGTTTAAAACGAACACAGCCACAGACTGGATGGAACTATTTGCAGAATACATTATCTGATAAATGACATGTATCCAAAATATACAAAAAACTCTTCAAACCCACAATAAGTAAACAAACAACCCAACTTTAAAATGGACAAAATATCTGTATAGATGGCAAATTCGCCAAAGAAGATATGCAAATAGCAAATAAGATATAAAATAGGAAAATAAGCCTATGAAAACATGCTCAATATTATATGCCATTAAAGCATTGAAAATTAAAACAAGATACTTCTACACACCTATTAGAATGGCTAAAATCTGAAACACTGAGAACACCAAATGCTGGTGAGCACGTGGAGCAATTGGAACCCTCATTCACTGTTCAGGAGAATGTAAAATTGTATAGAACTTTGGAAGATAACTGTGGTAGTTTCTTACAAAGCTAAACATAGGCTTACCGTATGATAGAGAAATTCTGCTCCTAGGCATTTACCCAAATGAACTGAAAATGTGTGTTTACACAAAAACCTCCATAAGAATGTTTATAGCAGCTTTATTCATAATTATCAAAAGTTAGAGGCAACCAGGATGTTCTTCAATGGGTGAATGTATAAACAAACTATGGTACATCTATACAATAGCATATTTCTCAGTGATAAAAAGAAATGAGACCGCATGCAGTGACTCACGTCTGTAATCCCAGAACTTTGAGAGGCCAAGGCAGGATGATTGCGTGAACCCAGGAGTTTCAGACCACCCCTGGCAACATAGTGAGACCCCCTGTCTCTATAAAAAAAGAAAAGAAAAGAAAAAAGAGAAATGAAGTATCAAGCCATGAAAAGACATGAAGGAATGTATATTGCTAAGTGAAAAATAGCAGTCTGAAAAAGCTACATCCTGTATGATCTCAACTATATGACAGGCTGGGTGAGGTGAAATTTAGAAATTGTAAAAATTCACTGGTTGCCAAGATTTTAGGGTAGGGGGAGAGATGAATAGGTGGAGCACAGGTCATTTTTAGGGCAGAGAAAGTCTTCTGTATGATACTATAATGGTGGATATATGACATTCCCACATTTGTCAAAACCCATAGAACTATACAACACAAAGAGTGAATCCTAATGTAAACTATGGATTTTGGTTAATAATTATGTATCAATATTGATTAGTTAATTGTAATATTATGTGCAACCCTAATGCAAGATGTTAGTAATAGAAGAAACTAGGGGTGGGGCAGGGAGGGAATGGGGGTTTATGGAAACTCTACTTTCTTTTTTATTATTATTTTTAAATTTATTTTTAATTTTTGTGGTGTATGGTAGATGTATATTTATGGAATACATGAGATATTTTGATACAGACATACAATGTATAAAAATCAAATTAGGGTAAATGTGGTATCCATCACCTTAAGTATTTATCCTTATGTTGTTTTACAAACAATCCAATTTTACCATTTTAGATATTCTGAAATGTACTATAAATTATTGTTGACTATAGTTGCTCTGTTTTGCTATCAAATACTAGATCTTATTCATCCTAACTATATTTTTATACCCATTAACCATCCCCAGGTTGAATAGGAGGGATGAGAGAAGGCACCCTTGTCTTACGCCAGTTATTAAGAGAAATGCTTCCAGCTTTTGCCCATTCAGTACAATGTTGTCTCTGCGAGGTTTTGGTATCAGGGTGATGCTGGCCTCATAGAATGCATTGGGGAGGAGTCCCTTCTCTTCAAATTTTTGGAATAGTTTCAGTAGGAATGGTACTAGTTCTTCTTTGTACATCTGGTAGAATTTGGCTGGGAATCCATCAGGTACTAGGCTTTTTTTGGTTGATAGGGTATTTATTACTGATGCAATTTCAGAGCTAGATATTGGTCATTCAGGAAATCACCTTCTTCCTGGTTCAGTCTTGGGAGGGTGTATGTGTCCAGAAATGGATCCATCTCTTTTAGGTTTTCTAGTTTGTGTGCATAGAGGTGTTCATAGTAGTTTCTGATGGTTATTTTTTATTTCTATGGGGTTAGTGGTAACATTTCCTTCATCATTTCTAATTGTGTTTATTTGCATCTTCTCTATTTTCTTCATTAGTCTAGCTAGCAGCCTATCTTATTATTTTTTTCAAAAAACCAACTCTTGCATTAGTTGAACTTTTGAATGAATTCTCTTCTTTTTCAGAGATGCCAGTAATTCATAAATTAGACCTCTTTACATAATTCCATACTTCTCAGAGGTTTTGTTCATTTCTTTTTATTCTTTTCTTAAATTTTATTTATTTTTTGACTGTCTTATTTCAGAGAGCCTATCTTCAAGTTCTGAGATCATGTTTTGTGTCTTGATTTCCTTCAGGTTAAGCTATGAATTTCCTTCTTAACACTGCCTTAGCTGTGCCTCAGATATTCTGGTATGTTGTATCTTTGTTCTCATTAGTTTCAAAGAATGTATTGATTTCTGCCTTAATTTCATTATTTACCCAAAAGTCATTCAGGAGCATGTTGTTTCATTTCCATGTAATTGCATGGTTTTGAGTGATTCTTAGTCTTGACTTCTATTTTTATTGCAGTGTTGTCTGAGAGTGTGTTTGGTATGATGTTTGTTCTTTTGCATTTCTGAGGATTGTTTTATGTTCAACTATGGGTTGATTTTAGAGCATGTGACATGCGGTGATGAGAAGAATTTATACTCTGTTGTTTTTTGTTGGAGAGTTCTGTAGAGGTCTATCAGTTCCATTTGGTCCAATGTTGAGTTCAGGTCCTGAATATCTTTGTTAATTTTCTGCCTCGATGATCTGTCTAATACTGTCAGTGGAGTGTTGAAGTCTCCCACTACTATTGTGTGGAAGTCTATATCTTTTTGTAGGTCTCTAAGAACTTGCTTCATGAATCTGGGTACTCCTGTGTTGGGTGCATACATATTTAGGATAGTTAGGTCTTCTTGTTGAATTGAACCCTTTAGCATTTTGTAATGCCCTTCTTTGTCTTTTTTGATCTTTGTTGGTTTGTAGTCTGTTTTGTCTGAAATTAGGATTGCAACTCCTGCTTTTTTCTGTATTCCGTTTGCTTAGTCAATTTTTCCCCATCCCTTTATTTTGAACCTATGGATGTCATTACGTGTCCAATGGGTCTCTCAAAGACAGCATACCATTGGGTCTTACTTTTTTATCCAGCTTACCGCTCTGTGTCTTTTAAGTGGGGCATTTAGCACATTTACATTTAAGGTTAGTATTAATATGTGCGGATTTGATCCTGTCATTGCGTTGTTAGCTGGTTATTATGCTGGATTATTCATGTGGTTGCTTTATAGTGCCACTGGTCTGTGTATTTAAATGTGTTTCTGTATTAGCTGGTAGCAGTATTTCCTTTCAATATTTAGTGGTACCTTCAAGATCTCTTGTAAGGCAGGTTCCTCGACATTTGCTTATCTGAAAAGGATCTTATTTCTCCTTTGTTTAGGAAGCTTAGTTTGGCTAGATATGAAATTCCTCGTTTAATATATTTTTTATTTAAGAATATTGAATATAGGCCCCTAATCTCTTCTGGTTTATAGGGTTTCAGCTGAAAGGTCTACTGTCAGTCTGATGGGGTTTCCTTTGTAGGTGACTTACCCTTTCTCTCTAGCTGCCTTCAACATTCTTTCTTTCATTTCAACCTTGGAAAATCTGACAACTATGTGTCTTGGGGATGATCTTCTTGTGTAAAATCTTGCAGGAGTTCTTATATTTTCTGAATTTGACTGTTGGCCTCTCTAGCAAGGTTGGGGAAGTTTTCATGGAAGATATCCTAAAATATGTTTTCCAAGTTGCTTGCTTTCTCACCCTCCCTTTCAGAGATGCCAGTGATTAATAGATTTGGCCTCTTTACATAATTTCATACTTCTTGGAGGTTTTGAACATCCATTTTTATTCTTTAATTTTATTTATTTTTGTCTGACTGCCTTGTTTCAGAGACCCAGTTTTCAAGTTCTGAGATTCTTTCCTAAGCTTGTTTTATTCTGCTGTTAATACTTGTGACTGCATTGTGAAATTCTTGTATTTGTGTTATTCGTCTCTGTCAGATCCATTAGGTTCTTTTTTTTACCAGCTATTTTGTCCTTCAGCTCCTGTATTATTTTATTGTGATTCTTAGTTTCCTTGGATTGGGTTTTGCCATTCTCCTGATTCTCGATGATCTTCATTCCTATCCATATTCTGAATTCTATTTCTATCATTTCAGCCAGCTTAGCTTGGTCAAGAACTTTTGTTGGTGAACTGGTGCAGTTGTTTGAAGGACATATGACACTCTGGCCATGAGAGTTACTGGAGTTCTTGTGTTGGTTCTTTCTCATCTCTGCATATGGATGTTCCTTTAACTGCAGTGTAGATTGAGTCAATAGACCTCTTTTCTGGATGTTTTCACAGAGCCAAGACTTTGTGCAGGTTCTTTATTTGAAGCTGACTTCTTGTCTTTGGTTTCAGAGTGGGGTATGTAAGTGAGGTATTTGGGGTGTTGAAGTTTTGGGTTGTGATCCAGTAGGTGGCACTTACATGTATTGGTCAGTTGATAGACTCTTGCTCAGTTGTATGGCTCCTCAAAAAACCTCCAAGAAGTATGAATTATGTAAAGAGGCCAAATCTGTGAATCACAACTGCACTCCTCACTGTTTCCTCACAGTTGCAGCCATGTTCTCTCTCAATGCTCTGAAAGGGTGGGTCCCTCTCCCCCTTGAATGCTGGCTGTAGATCACAGCTTGGCACTCCTGGGCTGCCCACTGAAGCTCTGGGGCAATCTCAGTGTTTATGCTCCTTCCCCAACTTGGAGGCAGCAGAGGAAGGGTTCTTAGTAGCAGTTATGGCCAAGGGTATTTTGCTTGTCTCCTGGGGGCTCCACCCAGAAATATGTAGGTCAGCAGTTGCTCAGTGCAATCAGCCCATGATGGAAGGTCTGTGCGGTGGGCTCACGCTGGAGACTTCCTGTCTGGTGATGAGCAGGGTGGTTGGATGGGTCCTGTAGGAGACAGACTGGCCTCCTCTTCTTGGGTCTACTGCAGCTTGTTGGAGGTGTGGATAAGGCCTTAGGGTCTTTGCTCCTTTGTTAGTACGAGGGTAGCAAGGGCAGTTCCACTGCAGAGGCAGTGACAGAGAGGCTTTCATTTTCCCTGGGGGCTTTGTTCAGGGAGTTGCAGGGCTGCTACTGGCTTGATAGCTCTGGCGGTGGATGGCTGGAGGCCCAGGCCTGGAGGACCTGCCCAGTGAGGAGATATGGAAATGGGGATCCACATAACCATCTGGCCGCTTTTTTATAGGGCTGCTGCAGTATGGTGGGAGCCCACTCCATTCCCTAGTCACCTTGGATTTTCCAGTACCTGGAGGTATCAACAGTGAAGGCTGTGAAACAGCAAATATGGTGGCCTGCCCCTCCCTCTGGGAGCTTTGTCCCAGGGAGGTACAGACCTATTGCCAGCCTGAAGGTACCTGTAGGATGTGGCTGGAGACTCCAGTTGGGAGTTCCCACCCAGCGAGGAGAAACAGGATTGGGGACCCACTTTAAAAAGCAGTCTGGTCACATTTTTGTAGGGCAGCTGTGCTATGCTTGGGGTCTGCTACTGCCCCTGGTTACCTAAGATTCTCCTAAGCCTGAAGGCCAGAATGGTTAAGTAACCCAAACAGGAAAGATGGCAGCCTGGCCCTCCCTTTGGGAACTGCATTCCAGGGAGGCTTTAAATCTCTGTCAGCTGGAGAGCACTGGCGAGGGTAGCTGGAGACCCTGGTTGGGAGGTCCCACTTAGTAAGGAGGAATGGGATTGGAGACCTGCTTTACAAAGCAGTCTGGTCATGTTTTTGTAGAGCAGCTATGCTCTGCTGGGGGACCACTTTCATCCCCCAGGTGGCTGGGACTCTCTAAACCCTGAAGGCTGGAATGGCTAATTGTCCAAAGAGCAAAGACGGCAGCCCACCTCTCCCTCTGGGAGCTCCATCCCAGGGAGGTTTTAAATCTCTATCAGCCAGAAACCACCAGTAGGGGTGGTTCAAGACCCTAGTTGGAGGTCCTGCCCAGTGAGGAGGAATGGGATTGGGACACGTTTAAAAAAGCAATCTGGCCATGTTTTTGTAGCACAGCTATGCTGTGCTGGGGGATCACTTCAGCCTCCAGTTGGCTTGGACTCCCCAAAGCCTGAAGGCTGGAACCACTAAGTTGGCCAAATGGCAAAGATGGCACGCCACCCCTCCCCCCTAGGAGCTCTGTCTCAGTGAAGTGTAATACTGCTATCAGTGGCTGGTTGGAGTTCCAATTTAGTGGGTCTTCTCCTATGAGGTACCTGCAGACTATGCTGCTCAGCCCCCGGGATTCAACCATTTTCCTAGGGATGTGTACAGGGGTCTAACCTCCCACTTTGCTGGAGTTTCAGTTACTTTTGCTGTGAATCCTGGAAAGCCCAGGTATCCAAGGCTCCCAGATCTCTTCATGTGCCTGAGTGGCTGCTCTGCCAAGACTCCACATACCTCTTTGTGTCAGACTGAAGGCCCTGGTGGAGTGAGTTCAACCCAAGGGTTGTAAAGATCCATGGGAGAAGTGTGGGTTCCCAGGGTTGCACATTCACTCACTGTTTTCCTGAGTTGGGGAGGGTCCTCTGGCTCTGTATCTCTCCCAGGCAGGCTATCATCCTGCCTTCCTCCATGGGTTGAGTTTCGTTGATTAGTCCTGATGCATATACCTGGATGTTTTAGTTGAAGGTGCTGTATTTATTTGCCTTTTCCATTCTTCTTTGTATTAGTTTGTTTTCATGCTGCTGATAAAGACATATCCAAGACTGGGAAGAAAAAGAGGTTTAATTGGACTTACAGTTCCGCATGGCTGGGGAGGCCTCAGAATCATGGAGGGAGGCAAAAGGCACTTCTTACATGGAGGTGGCAAGAGAAAAATGAGGAGGAAGCAAAAGCAGAAGCCTCTGATAAACCCATCAGTTCTCATGAGACTTATTCACTATCACGAGAATAGCACAGGAAAGATTGGCTCCTGTGATTCAATTACTTCCCCCTGGGTCACTCCCACAACACATGGGAATTCTGGGAGATACAATTCAAGTTGAGATTTGAATGAGGACACAGCCAAACCATATCACTCTCCATTTGAGCCACACACACCAGCTGCTTCTAGTCAGCCATCTTGATCACCCCCTTGTAGTTTTCAAAGTAGAGATCTTTCACTTTCGTCAAGTTAATTCTTAAGTATTTCATTTTATTTGTAGCTATTGTAAGTGGGATTAGTTTCCTGATTTCTTTTTCAGATGGTTTACTTTTGGCATATAGAACTGCTACTAAGTTTTATATGTTGATTTTGTATCCTGCAACTTTACTGAATTTGTTTATCAGTTCTAATAGTTTCTTGGTGGAGTCTTTAGGTCTTTCCAAATATAAGATCATACCATCTGCAAACAAGAATAATTTGTTTTCTCCCTTTCCAAGTTGGATGTCCTTTATTTCTTTATCTTTTCTAATTGCTCTAGCTAGGACATCCAGTACTATGTTGAATAACAGTGGTGACAGTTGGCATCCTTGTTATGTTCCAGATCTCAGAGGAAAGGCTTTCAGTTTTTCCCCATTCAGTATGATACTAGCTGTGAGTCTGTCATATATGGCTTTTGTTGTGTTGAGTTATGTTTGTTCTATATTCAGAAGGTTTTTAGCTTCTTAATTTTTTTATCATCTTGATTTCTTCATTGACCTACTGGTCATTCAAGTGCATTAATTTCCATGTGTTTGTATATTTTCCAAAATTGCTCTTGTTATTAATTTCTAGTTTAATGATCATTTGGTTTTTGTCCTTCATGCTGTTGATAAGATATATCACATTGATTAATTTGCATTTTTTGAACCATCCTTGCATCCCTGGGATAAATCCCATTTGGTCACAAAAAATGATCTTTTAAATGTGTTGTTAAATTCAGTTTGCTAGTACTTGGTTAAGGATTTTTGCATCAATGTTCATTAGGGATATCGGCCTGTAGTTTTCTCTTTTTAATGTGTCTTTGTCTGATTTTGGTATCAGGGTAATACTAGCCTCATATAATAAGTTTGTAAGTATTTACTCCTCACCTATTTTTTTGGAATAGTTTGAGTAGAACTTCTATTCATTCTTCTTTAAATGTTTGGTAAAATTCAGCAGAAAACCCATTAGGGCCCAGGCTTTCCTTTGCTGGGAGACTTTATTACAGCTTTGATCTTGTTACTTGTTATTGCTCTGTTCCGGTTTTGAATTTTTTCACAGTTAAATCTTGGTAGGCTGTAGTGTCAAGGAATTTATCCATTTCTTCTAGGTTTTTCCAATATATTGATTTTTCCAATTTATTAGAGGCTACTGCTCCCAATATACACTTGAATAACCAATAGCCTCTAATAATCCTCCTAATTTCTGTGGTATTAGTTTTAATGTCCCTTTTTTCATTTCTAATTTTATTTATTTAGATCTCTCTCTTTTTTTAAGTCTGGCTAAAGGTTTGACTTTCTCTTTTCAAAACACCAACTTTACATTTTGTGGATCTTTTGTATTCTTTGTTTCAATTTTATTTAGTTCTGTTTTTATCTTTTTTTATATTTTCCCTAGTAATTTTGGGTTTAGTTTGCTCTTGCTTTTCTAGTTCTTTAAGATAAATCATTTTTTTTATTTGAAGTTTTCCTACTTTTTTGATGTAGGCACTTACAGCTACAAACTTTCCACTTAGTACTGCTTTTCCTATATCCCATAGGTTTTGGTATATTATGTTTCCATTATTATTTGTTTCAATAAATTCTTAAATTTTCTTCTTAATTTCTTCATTGACCTACTGGTCATTCAAGTGTATATTGTTTAATTTCTGTGTGTTTGTATAGTTTCCAAAATTCCTCTTGTTATTGATTTCTAGTTTAATTCCATTGTGGTCAGAGAATATACTTGATATAATTTCAATTTTTTTTTGATGTTTAAAGACTTGTTTAGTGGCCTAACATATAGCCTATCATTGATAATGATCCATGTGCTTAGAAGAATGTTTATTTTGCAGCCATGTGATGAAATGTTCTGTAGATGTTTATTAGGTCCATTCGGCCTAATAAGATTAAGTCTGATGTTCCTCTTTTCATTTTCTGTCTGGTTGGTCTGTCCAATGCTGAAAGTGGGGTGTTGAACTCTCCAGCTATTATTGTATTGAAGTCTATATCTCTCTTTATCTGTAACAATATTTGCTTTATATTTCTAGGCGCTTCAATATTGGGTGCATATGTATTTTCAATTGTTATATCCTCTTGCTGAATTGACCCTTTTATCATTTTATAATTACCTTCTTGGTCTCTTTTTATAGTTTTTGTCTTGAAATATATTTTGTCTGACATAAGTCTAGCTACTCCTTCTCTTTTTTGGTTTTCACTTGCATGGTATATATTTTTCCATCGCTTTATAGTCAGTCTATGTATGTTTTTATAGGTAAAATGTGTTTCTTGTAGGTGACATATTCTAGGTCTTGGGTTTTTTTTCTTTTTTTTTAAATCAGTTCAGCCACTCTATGTCTTCTAATTGGAGAGTTTAGTCCAGTTACATTCAATGTTATTATTGATAAGAACTTACTACTGCCATCTTGTTATTTGTTTTCTGGTTTGTGGCCTGCTCTTCCTTCTTTCCTTTCTCCCTGTCTTCCTTTTACTGAAGGTAATTTTCTCTGGTGGTATGCAATGACGCTTGCAAATATCTCATAATCCATTATTTTAAACTAATGGCAACTCAACACTAATTACATAAACAACAAAAAGAACTAACAAGGCAAGAGCATACTAATGAAAACTCAACACTTTAACTTCATCCCCCAACTTTTTAACTTTTTGTTGTTTCTATTTACATCTTTTTGTACTGTCTATGTCTTAAAAAGTTATTTGACATGGTTTGGATTTATGTCCCTGCCCAATTTCCTGTCAAATTGTAATTCCCAGTGTTGGAGGAGGGGCCTGGTGGGAGGTGATTAGATCATTGGGGCAGATTTCCCCATTTGTTGCTGTTCTTGTGATAGAGTTCTCACGAGATCTGGTTGTTTCAAGTGTATGGCACCTCCCCCACTCTCTCTTCCTCCTGCTCCAAAGCCTGTGGAACTGTGAGCCAATTAAACCTCTTTTCTTTGTAAATTACCCAGTCTCAGGCATTTCTTTAGAGCAGTGTAAGAATGGACTAATACATTATTTTAGTTATTATTTTTGATCAGTTTATCTTTGAGTCTTTCTATTGAAGACATGAGTAGTTTACACACTGCAATTACAGTCATAACCGTCTGTGTTTTTCTGTGTATTTACTACTACCAGTGAGTTTTGTACCTTCAGAGATTTCTTATTGCTCATTAACATCCTCTTCTTTTGGACTGAAGGACTTTAGCATTTCTCGTAGGACAGGCCTGGTGATGATGAAATCCTGCAGCTTTTGTTTGTCTGGGAAAGTCTTCATTTCTCCTTCATGTTTGAAAGATATTTTTGCTGGATATACTATTCTGGAATAAAAGTTATTTTCCTTCAGCCCTTTAAATATGTCATGCTACTTTCTGCTGGCCTATAAGGTTTTTGCTGAGAAGTCTGCTACCAGACACATATTGGAGCTCCATTGTATATTATCTGTTTCTTTTCTCTTGTTGCTTTTAGGTTTTTTTTTTTTTTTTTTTTTTTTTTAACTCTTTTCTCTCCTCTTTTCAAGCAGAAGAAAGAAGTCTCTCCCAGAGCTGCCAGTTGCACTGCTTGTGTTTGGAGGAGGATGGCACAGGCATTCCCTTGCTGCCTTGGCTAGTGTCTCACTAGGTCTCCTGCCCCCCAAGTCCATTGGTCTGAGCCCAACACAGCACCAGGACTTGTCCAGTAATTGCAGTTCTTGAAGCCTAGACCGACTTTCAAATTTATTTAAGACCCATAGCACTTTAGCCCATGGTGGCAAGACTTGCCAGAACTCAGGTTCCAAACACTGGGATGGATGATTTGCCTCTGGCATAGCTGGTCTAAATGCTCTCTGTGTGGGCACCAGCAGATTACTGCCCAGTATGACTTTCTACTGTGACAGGGAAGCACTAAGTTTCAATGCAAAGATCCCACAATCACGGTGCTTTCCCTTCCCCAATTGCAGATTTCCTCTCTGCATCATGTGGTCACTGCCAGGGATGGGAGAAGGGTGGCATCAGCAGTTCAAGACTTTCTTTCCTACCCTCTTCAGTTCCTCTTTCACTAATACGAGGTCAAACCAATTACTGTGCTCACTTACCTAATGTTTCATTCTTATGAAGGTGCTTTTTTGTGTGGATAGTTGTTAAGTTTGGTGTTCCTCTAGGGAGGACAATCAATGCAGGCTTCTGTTCAGCCATCTTGCTCTGGCTGTCTTGGAAACTACTTTCTGTGCCATTTTTCTTTAAAAAAATTATTTTTGGTTTCAATAGCTTTAGTGGTACAAGTGATTTTTGGTTACAAGGTTGAATTATATAGTGGTGAAGTCTGTGATTTTAGTGTACACATCACCCAAATGGTGTATATTATACCCACTAGATGGTTTTTCATCCCGTAGTCCTTTCCCACCCTATCCCTTCTGAGACTCCAATGTCCATTATACCACTCTGTATGCCTTTGCATACCCATAGCTTAGGTCCCACTTATAAGTGAGAACACATGGTATTTTATTTTCCATTCCTGAGTTACTTCACTTAGGATAATTGCCTCCAATTCTATCCAAGTCGCACAAAAGACACTATTTTGTTCTTTTTAATGCCTGATTAGTAGTATTGCATTATATATCTATATCTGGATCATCTATCTATCTATCTCTCTATCTATCTATCCATATACATCCCACATTTTCTTTATCCACTCATGGATGGGTATTTAGGTTGATTCTGTATCTTTGCAATTGTGAATTGGGCCATGATAAACATATGAGTGTAGGTGTCTTCTTTATATAATGACTTCTTTTCCTTTGGATAGATACCCAGTAGTGGGTTGTTTGGATCTACCTATTTAATAAATAGAACAATTGAGTATTTCTTTTGGCCTAGAGCATAAAATAGTCACTGAAACACAAAGAGACCCAAGAAAGTTGAGGAACTTCTGATTTAGCGTCATGAAGGGCCAAAAATTTTGACAGAAAAGAAACTTTATACTCAACATTGTAGGCCAGATATTTGTTTTGGGGTAATGCAATATAGTGAAAAAAACAAGAAGGAGGAAGAGGAGCGGGAAGGGAAAGGAGGAAGTAGTAGAATAAGAATGGCCATTAACTGAGCACTTATTAAGTGCCAGGCTTTGTGCTAAGCATTTTACCTACAATAATATTTTTCAATATAAGGCCTGTGCCATCATAGTACATATTGGATTTTCTCTGTTCTCGGTAAAACAGCCATTACCCAAAGCAACCTTGGCAGCCCTGTGCCTCTTCCTGCCAGGCACCCCCTGGACTTCCCTACAAAATAGCAACTTAATGAGCCAAGCAGGGGACCTTTATGACCTTGCTCCAGCACCATGGCTGATATTTGTTATGCTTAACTATTGCTTGGCCTTCCTAATGTTAAATATTTAGCATTCCACCCTTGTTCAGTCCTCACAGCAACACCTTTGGGGATGCCGATTCCAATGGCCCAAAATATATCTTGCCCTTGCAGCCAGTTTACATTTTTCTTGATGTGAGAGATAACCCTAAATATGAGGAGATCTTTCTCTGAAGTTTGATCAGCTGACACAAATTTCCCAATTTTTAAGGACACTACCTAATATTTTATTCAAATTTTAAAAATCAACAAATATATATTTTGCAAGAGGCAAATCTGTGTGTGTGTGTGTGTGTGTGTGTGTGTGTGTAATGTAATGCAATGCCTAGAGCAATCACTTTAAAAAGCTGCATAAAGAGATGTACTCACAAACACTATAGATAAAACAAAATAGAATTCTAAAAAAAAAAAAAGTTGACATAACCCACAGGAAGGCAGAAAAAGACAAATAGAACATGCAGAAAAAAAATAAAATGGCAGACATAAGCCCTAACATATAAGAATTACATTAAAAGTCAACGGGGCAGGCAGGGCGCAGTGGCTCACGCCTGTAATCCCAGAACTTTGGGAGGCCGAGGCGGGCAGATCATGAAGTCAGGAGTTAAGACCAGCCTGACCAACATGGTGAAACCCCGTCTCTACTAAAAATACAAAAATTAGCCAGGTATGGTGGTGGATGTCTGTAATCCCAGCTACTCAGGAGGCTGAGCCAGGAAAATCACTTGAACCCAGGAGGCGGAGGTTGCAGTGAGCCGAGATCGTGCCACTGCACTCCAGCCTGGGTGACAGAGTGAGACACTGTCTCAAAAAAAAAAAAAAAGAAAAAAAAAAAGTCAATGGGGCTGGGTGCAGTGGCTCACACCTGTGATACCACCACTTTGGGAGGCTGAAGTGGGAGGATTACTTGAGGTCAGGGGTTCAAGAACAGCCTGGGAAACATAGCAAGACCTTAACTCTATGAAAGAATAAAAAAAATTAGCCAGGTATGGTGGTGTGTGCCTGTAACCCCAGCTACTCAGGAGGCTGAGGAAGAAAAATTGCTTGAGCCCAGGAGTTCTAGGTTACAGTGAGCTATGATCACATGACTGCACTCCAGCCTGCACTCCAGACCCTGTCTCCAAAAAAAAAAAGGGTTAACTACCCCATAATAACAAGCTAAACAAGAAAAGTTACATGATCATATTAATCAAAGCAGAAACAAATTTGACAAAATTTAACACTCATTCATGATAATAAAAAAAACTTTCAGAAAAACAGGAATAGAAGGGAACTGCTTCAAAATTAATAAAGATCATCTACTAAAAACATACAGCTATTAATAAACTTAATGTTTATAGATGTTGGTGGGGATGGTAAAAGGGATGGTAAAAAGGGATGGTACACTGCTGGTGGGAATGTAAATTAGTACAACCTTTATGGAAAACAGTATGAAGATTTATAAAGAACTAAAAGTAGATCTACCATTTGATCCAGCAAAACCAAGATGGTGACAAGAGTAACCTCTTGTTGTCCTCACTGCTACACTCTCACCAGTGCCATGACAGTTTACAAATGCCATGACAGTATCAGGAAGTTACCCTATATGGTCTAAAAAAGGGAACCATGAATAATCCACCCTTTGTTTAGCATATAATAAAGAAATAAGCCTGGGCACAGTGGCTTGCGCCCGTAATCCCAGCACTTTGGGAGGCCGAGGCGGGTTGATCATGAGGTCAGGAGATCGAGAGCATCCTGGCCAACATGGTGAAACCCCGTCTCTACTAAAATACAAAAAAAAAAATAGCCGGGTGTGGTGGTGGGCGCCTGTAGTCCCAGCTACTCAGGAGGCTGAAGCAAGAGAATGGTGTGAACTCGGGAGGTGGAGGTTGCAGTGAGCCGAGATTGCACTACTGCACTCCAGCCTGGGCGACAGAGAGAGACTGACTCAAAAAGAGAAAGAAAGAAAGAGAGAGAGAGAGAGAGAGAGAGAGAGAGAAGGAAGGAAGGAAGGGAAGGAAAGAAAGGAAGGAGGGAAGAAAGGAAGAAAGGAAGAAAGGAAGAAAAGAAAGAAAGAAAGAAAGAAAGAAAAGAAAGAAAGGAAGAAAGAAAGAAAGAAAGAAAAAAAAAAAAGGGCACCCAGGAGCCCTCGGGGCTGCAATGTCTATGGTGTAGCCATTCTTTTATTCCTCTACTTTCTTAATAAACTTGTTTTCACTTTATGTACTCACTCTGAATTCTTTCTTTCTTGAGACCCAGGAACCCTCTCTTGGGGTCTGGCTTGGGACCCCTTTCTGGGTAACATCTTTCTGGCAACCATGAAGGGACGAAACTGAGGAGATCCCCCAGGAAATAGACTGCAGCACTGATTGGTTGACTTTGGGTAAGTGGTGGTGAGGCAGGAAAATAGGGTCTGGAGACAAGGAACATAAGGCCGATTCACACTTCAGCTATGACAGGAAATAATCTCCCCATGACGCATACACCGAATAAATGACTTTGTAACTTTACTTCATCCTCTCCATTTATATAGGGCATACCCGAAGAAACCAATGATATCCTCTAGGGATATCTTTTTTTGTTGCTGTTGAGACAGGGTCTTGCTCTGCCACCCTAGGCTGGAATGCAGTGGCTCACTGCAACCTCTGCCTCCCAGGCTTGAGTGACCCTCCCACCTCAATCTCTCAAGTAGCTGGGACTACAGGTACACACCACCACACCTGGATAATTGTTGAATTTTTTTGTAAAGACAGGTTTTTTTTTTGTTGTTTTTTTTTCATGTTGCCCAGGCTGGTCAATTCCTTTTATACCTACACTTGGAGTAGTGTGATGTTGGCTAATCTATTTTGGAGGAAAACCACCGTTTTTGATAGAATTAAGGAATTCTAGAATGCAAAGAAATTTTTAGGTAACCTAGGGCTCGCTCCTAGGATTTTCTCCTTATTTTGCTGATGAGGAGAGGTAGATAGCATGTAGTTGGATCCTGTTTTTTCATCCAATGTGATAATTTTTCACTTCTGATTAAAGGGTTTACTCCATTTATATTTAATGTTGGACTTATATGGTTTATATTTAATGGTTGGATTTATAGCTGTCATTCGACTGTGTTCTACGTGTCTCATGTTTTTGGTTGCTGTATTGCTTCTTTATAGCCTTCGTTTGTGTTAAATATGTGTTTTATATTGCACCATTTTACTTTGTTGGTGTTTTAGCACTACTCTTTAGAGTAATATTCTTAGTGGTTGCTCTAGGAATTGCAATATACACGCTTGTTTGAAACAACCTAGCTTTGACTAATACTAACTTTAGTATATAGAAACTTTGTTCCAATATAGCATCATTTTCTCTCCCCTCCTTTGTATTATTGTAATAGAAATTTTATTTATATATGTTATAATGCCAAAATAAACTTATATGATTACTGTTTTATTCAATTGTCTTTTAACTCCATTTAGAGAAGAAAAAGTAAAAAGTATATTTATACGATTTCTTATATTTATCTATATAATTACCTCTATTGATGCTATTTCTTTGGAGGGATTCAAGTACTATCTTCTAGTTTCATTTCTTTTCAGTCTGAATGATTTTCTTTAGAATTTATTTAAAACAACAACAACAACAACAAAATAAAAACTAGAATCTTGCTCTGTCGCCTAAGCTGGAGTGCAGTGGCACAGTCTTGGCTCACTGCAATCTTTGCCTCCCAGGTTCAAGCTATTCTCCTGTAGCTGGGATTAAAGGCATGCACTAGCACGCCCTGATAATTTTTGTATTTTTAGTAGAGATGGGGTTTCACCATAGTGGCCAGGCTGGTCTGGAACTCCTGACCTCAAGCAATCTGCCCACCTCAGCCTCCCAAAGTGCTGGGATTACAGGCATGAGCCACCGCACCCAGCTAGAATTTCTTATAGGACAGGTATGCTAGTGACAAACTATCTTAATCTTTCTTTATCTGGTAATGCCTTTATTTTGCTTTCAATTTTGAAGAATAGTTTTTCTGGATATATAATTCTTGGTGGTCAGTTTCTTCTTTCTCTTTCAATACTTTGAATATGTCAATTTATTGACTTCTGAGCTCCATTATTTCTGATAAGAAGCAAGTTGTTAATCTTATTATTTCTCATATGTGAATAATTATTTTTTATTTTTGCTGCTTCTAAGATTTTTCTCTTTTTATTTGACTTTTGGTGGTTTGACTATGATATGTCTAGATGTGGATCTCTTTATGTTTAGGCTACTTGGAGTTCTTTAAACTTTTTGGATGTGTAGATTTAATGTTTTCCAGCAAACTTGGGACATTTTCAGCTACTATATCTTCAATAGTTTATTTTTCTTCTTCCTCCCTTCTCTCCTTTTGGAACTTCTATTTTGCATATGTTGGCATGCCAGTTGTTTTTCATTGTTTCTGACACTCTGTTACTTTTTTAAAGTTCTTTTGTTTGTTTGTTTCTTTAGACTGGATAACGTCTATTGACCTATCTTGAAGTTCACTGATTCCGTTTTTCAGCCTAAACTTGCTGTTGAATCTTCTATTAAGTTTTTTATTTGTTACTGTACTTTTTAATTCCAGAGTTTCTCTTTGGTTCTTTAATTTCTATCTTTCTATTGATATTGTCTGTCTAATGAGGAATTGTTTTCATATTTGTTTTAAATTATTTAAAAGTGGTTTTCTTTAATTTTCCAAACATATTTATAATAAGCTGATTTAAAGGTTTTCTCTATTAAGTATGCTCTTCAGATAGTATGGGCCACAGTCTCCTGTTTCTTTGCATGTGTTGTACTTTTTTGTCAAAAATTATACATTTTAGATTTTTTTTTTTTGCTAAACACCAGAGTATTTTAATGACTCTGAAATTTTATTACCCCACCCACACCAGGGTTTGTTGTTGTCTGTTTAGCAATTTACCTAGGCTAGTTCTATAGAGTCCCCGCAGTATGCTGCCACAGAAATCTACGCTCACTTTTTAAAAAATTATTGTTTCTATTTTTAAACCTAACTTCCTAAGGGTTGCCCTGTGTTTACATAATTCAGGGGTCAGACAATGATTGGTTAGAACGTTTTCTTAAACGACTTGAATAAGTAAATCTTCTGCAACTGGCTGAGGGAAGCTGTTTATGAGTTTCCACATGCCTTCAAAGTTCAGGCAGTTTATAAATTTGCCTTAGGTTTCATTGCCTGCTTACACTGAGCTCCAAGGTCAGTAAGAGATGAATAAGTAACTAGGCCCCTGTTGGTGTTTCCTGAACATGCATGCAGCCTTGAACATGCACACAACCTTCTAAATCCCCAGGAACATTACAGACATATTATAGAGCTTATCAAAGTCCCCTGTGGCTCTCTTGTTTCTCAGGTAACCCTATAAAATATTTGTTAGTCTCTTGGTGCCTCAACCTATATTGCAGCCCTAAGCAGTTGCAATGCTGACTTTGAGCAGATTGCTTCTAATTGCTATTCTTTTCATGAATATCCAGAGATACAGCTTTTTTGAGGTTCTCCAAGTCAGATCAGTTCCTTCCAGCAGACACAAGTCCTCAAGACTACCTTATCACAGAGCTGACACTCAGAGAGAGAAAAAGATGGAAAATATAAAAAAGAACATAAGAAACATAAGGAATAACATGAACAAATCTGACTTTCATATAATTGGAGCTCCAAAACGAGAGCAGAGAGAGAAAGAGAGAATAGGGAAGAGATGATCTTTGAAAAGTTAATGGCTAAAATTTTCCCAAAACTAATGAAAGACATAAAGCCACTGAGGCATGAATTCCTGAAAATCCCAAGCAGGATGAATATAAAGAAAGTCACATCTTGGCACATTACAGTAACACTAATAAAAACCAAGTTCAAAGAAAAAAATTTATAACAGCCTGAGGGGGAGAAATATTACCTTCAGTTTTTAATTGATTTGGTGCTGACTTTCAATAAAATGGTGGCAGTGAGAATATAAGTAGTGAAAAAAGTAACTGGTAATCTAGAATTACAGACCCAGAAAATACACCCAGCAAAAATATCCTGCAAAAATGAAGAAGAAATGAAAATGTTGTCAGAATAACAAGAACAGAGAATACTTCCTAAGCAGAATTACACTAAAATTACTATAAAAGGTAGTTCTTCAGGCAGAAGGAAAATAATTTCAGATAAAAGCCTAGAAATTCAGTAAGGAGTGAAAGACAATAGAAAGAGTAATTATATGGATTAATCTAAATGAATATTGAGGATATGCAACACTAATATATTGTCTTGTGGGGTGTAAAATATGTTTAGGATTAAAATACATGAAAACAATAAAACAAAAGGTAGAAGAGACTAAATGGAATTATAATGTTCTAAAATCTGAGCATTGCTGGGGAAGAGGTTAAATTAATCATGTATATTTACTATAAGAAGTTCAGGATGTATGTAACAACCCAAGGGTAATCACTTAATTAAAAAAAGAATATATAATAGAAAAAGTTAATAGTGGGGTAATGAAACTAAATATTTGATTAATCCAAAAAGAAGGCATAAAAGAAAAGTAGAGCCAGACATGGTGGCTCATGCCTGTAATCCTAGCATTTTGGGAGGTCGAGGGTGGTGGATCACTTGAGATCAGGAGTTTGAGACCAGCCTGACCAACATAGTGAAACCCCTTCTCTACTAAAAATACAAAAATTAGCCGGGCATGGTGGCGCATGTCTGTAATCACAGCTACTTGGGAGGCTGAGGCAGGAGAATTGCATGAACCCAAGACATGGACGTTGCAGTGAGCTGAGATCACACCACTGCACTCCAGCCTGGGTGACATAGCAAGACTCTGTCTCAAAAAAAAAAAAAAAAAAAAAACAGAAAAGTAAAAGGAATATAAAAGAGGTTAAGTAGAAAACAAATAATAAGATGGTAGATAAAATCTAAATATTATCAATAATTCTACTAAATGTAAACAGACTAAATATTCCAGGTGGAAGACTAAGATAGCCTGAATTTTTTTTTTTTTTAGACAAAGTTTTGCTCTTGTTGCCCAGGCTGGAGTGCAGTGGTGCAATCTCAGCTCACTGTAACCTCCACCTCCCAGGTTCAAGCGATTCTCTTGCCTCAGCCTCCTGAGTAGCTGGGATTACAGGCATCTGCCATCATGCCCAGCTAATTTTTTGTATTTTTAGTAGAGACAGGATTTCACCATGTTGGTCAGGCTAGTCTCGAACTCCCCCTGACCTCAGGTGATCCACTTGCCTCAGCCTCCCAAAGTGCTGGGTTTATAAGCGTGAGCCACCGCACCTGGCCGATAGCCTGAATTTTTAAAAAAGAAAACCTACATGGTGCCTACAAGAGACCACATCTTGAAGATAAAATCGCAGAAATATGTAAAGTAAAAGGATTGAAAAAGATATCCCATAAAAGTGTAAAGGAAAATGGGTTCAGCTACATTAATATGAGATAAAGTAAATTTTAGGTAAGAAGCTTTGTAGAGATAAAGAGGGGTATGATATAATGATAAAGGATTAATTTGCCATATATCATATAACAATTTAAAATCTATATGTACCTACAATATAGCCTCAAAATATGTAAAGCAAATTTGGCAGAAATAGACAAATCTTCAATTATATTAGGAGACATTTGCTCTAGTTGACATATAGAACATGGCACACAACAAAATACACATTCTTTTTTTTTTTTTTTTTTTTTTTTTTGAGAGGGGGACTTGCTCTATTGCATGCTGTAGTGTAGTAGTGCAATTATAGCTCACTGCAGCCTTGAGCTGCTGGGCTCGAGCTATCCTCCCACCTCAGCCTCTCAAGTAGCTGGGATTACAAGTGCGAGTCACCATACCTGGCAAAATACATATTCTTTTTTTCAAGTATACATGCAATATTTACATAAATTTATCTGGATAGAATACTAAATCATAGGCCAGATGCAGTGGGTCATGGCTGTAATCCCAGCTTTTTGGGAAGCCAAGGTGGAAAGATCACTTGAGCTCAGGAGTTGGAGACCAGCCTATTCAAGATAGTGAGACCTGGTCTCTACAAAAAAAATAAAAAAAATTAGTTAGGTATGTTGACACACACCTGTGGTCCTAGCTACTTGAGAGGTTGAGGTGGGAGGATTGCTTGAGCCCAAGGAAATTGAGGCTGCAGTGAGCCATGATTGCACCACTGCACTCCAGCCTGGGCAACAGAGCAAGACCTTGTCTCAAAAAAAAAAAAAAAAAAAAAAAAGAAGAAGAAGAAGAAGAAAGGACTATAAAACAAATTTGTTGCCTCCACAAATTTCATAGGATTGTATTTCCATCAGAATGTGTTCTCTGATCACAGTAGAATTAAGGTAGGTATTAATAAAAAAAGAATAATTTAGAACATCTTTGATATTCTTAGAAATTAAGCAATGCACTTCTAAATAACCCATAGATAAAGAGGAAATGAAAAATAAATTAGAAATCCTTTAAAACTGTTGGGTGGATCACTTGAGGTCAGGAGTTCGAGACTCAGCTAGCCAACATGGTGAAACCCTGCCTCTACTAAAAATACAAAAATTAGCTGGGCATAGTGGCAGGTGCCTGTAATCCCAACCACTTGGGAGGCTGAGGCAGAAGAATTGCTTGAACCTGGGAGGCGGAGGTTGCAGTGAGCCAAGATCGAGCCACTGCACTGCAGCCTGGGCAACATAGTGAGATTCCATCTCAAAAACAAACTAACAAACTGGATTATATTTAAAAATTGCATTGTAATGAAAATGCAACATGTCAAAATAAATAGGATCCTGCAGTTGAGCAAAGGAAATGAAACACTACAATATACCTGTGACACAAGGTAGAAAATTATGAATGTCTTCACCAAATAACAAACAGAGCTCTACTGAGGTTTAGAGGTAGGAGCAGGTGTATCCCAGAGGTGGACCACAAAAGACCTCATAGAAGTGGTGACATTTAAATGAGGTTTTAAACAAATATGATGTAAAGTTGGTGCTATAGAATAGAGGTAAGAAGAAAAATGTCTAATAGGTTGCAGCTCAAGTTGTGATCACAGAAAAATTAATCAAATTTTAAAAAATAATTGCCTAAGTACACATATTATAAAAAGAATACAGGCTGAAAAATCAACCCATCTTAAGAAATTGGAAAAAAAAAAGAAATTAGAAAGAGAAAAGCAAGTTTGAAGACTCAATATTGGAAAAGATCTATTCTGTAGATGTAATGCAATCCTGATTGAGATCTCAACAAATCTGTGTGTATATGTGTTGCATACATGCAACTTGACAAGGGCCATAGCAAAGATAAGGCTAGATAGGTAGGTAGGGGCCAGGGCAGATAGGACATTGTTGATCTTATTATGGAGTTGGAAGTTTATCCTTAAAGTAGGGAGCAATGAAGGGTTGTTACGCAGATGAGCTATATATTAAAATATATCACATTGATAACAGTTTTAAGAAAAAATAGATTAAGCATAAAAGGTTGTTGTAAAAATCTAGAGATATAATGGTGATTTTGATAGTGGCAATAGGAAAGGATAGAAGTGGACAGATGTGAAACCTATTTAGTAGGTAGGTTTCAAGACTTGTTACTAGAGTCAATGGATAATGCCTATGTTCCTAATTTGGAAAATGGGTAGACGGTATTGAATTTTGAACCATATAATCATACTCTTGTGATATTCTCCTGCAGTTCCAGGCAGCCCAGAAAGAGGAATAGAAATAATATAGATTTGTGTAGTGGTACAGATTAGCAGAAATGATGAAAGTCAAGAAAGGGGAAAATTTTGAGGTGGTAGCAAACAAAGAGCTAAAATAATTGACCATGGTGTCCAGGTTAGTTTCAAGACAAATGAAACCATACTGGAATGTAATCTGAGAGAAGTGAGACATATCAATTGAAGATTACAATAAAAACAAACAGTGAGTTCGATTAAGAGGAAGGAGAAAAGTAAACGTGCAGAAGATTAATATTAGAGAAGATTTTTTAAATGGAGATCTTGCAGGTAGCATCCTTCACGGCATATTTAAGTTTGACATATAGCTTAGTCTGAGGATGATTGAGTTATCTTAGGTAAAATGGAGGTCATGGAATTTCAAAAGAGGTCAAAGAATTGTGAGTCCTGGATGTTAATGGTTTCTGTTAATGGATGTGGGAAACACCAAACGTGATTGTAGAAGATAAGACAGAAAAAGATTGAGAGTCAGATACTACAATTAGAAAAACACAAAGCTTTTGATAGAAAATTTCTGAAAATTGAAAAACTTTTGAGCTCATTGATGGCAAGAATTGTGTTTCATTCATCCTTGTCTTTTTTGAATATAGCACATCTAGAACATAGCAAGTGCTCAACAAATATTTGCTGGTTGAACTGACTCCATTGCCTTTTATTCCTCAGAAATGTGTATTTGCCCATGGTATGCTAGATAGCTATTTCAAATGGAGAGATCAGGTGATGAAGAGGTGATCTAAGAACTGAGTGACAAGAGTCAACCCAAGATCAGGGGAAAGAATATTCTAGGCAGTGGAAAGATCTTGTCAGGAACAATCTTGGCATGTTTCAGAAGCAAAGATTGCTAGTGTAGTTGCAGCTTATTGGTCAAGGGAGAAGAAAACGATAAATGTGGCTGGACACAGTGGCTCACACCTGTAATCTCAGCACTTTGTGAGGCCGAGGTAGGGGAATCACTTGCGTCCAGGAGTTTGAGACCAGCCTGGGCAACATAGCGAGACTTAGTCTTGACAAAAAATAAAAAACTAGTTGGGCATGGTGGCACATCCTGTAGTTCCAGCTGCTAGGGAGGCTGAGGAGGGAGGATTGCTTGAGTGCTGGAGGTTGAGGCTGCAGTGAGCCATGATCACAGCACTTCACTCAGCTTGGGTGACAGAGTGAGACCCTGTTTCAAAAAAAAAAAGAAGGAAGGACCATCAAATTGAATTAAATTGTGAAGGAAAAAGGATTTAGGCAAACATACCTAGAAATTACCAGAACCCAGGTTTACTAATAGGAAAAAGTACTTTCTTTAGGTCAAAGATAAAAATTGTTTTTTATCTAATTACAACACAGAGTGTGTCATTTATATTAAATTGCATTCTCCTGAGTTTCCTCATATTTCATAGGTCACCCATCTCATGGCCTTTGCTGCATCCTCCTCTTCTCCAAACCTCCAATGTTGGAGGACCCCCCAAGCTCACCCATTCCTTGACCATTTCTCTCTCTCTCTTTTTTTTAGAGATGGGGTCTTACTCTATGGGCCAAGCTGGAGTGCAGTGGTGTGATCATCACTCCCTGTAGCCTCAAACTCCTGGGCTCCAGCAACCCTCCTTACCTCAGGCTTCTGAGTAGCTGGGACTACAGGTGCACACCAGCACACCCGGACCTACATGATCTGATCCCTAGCTTCCTTTGACTGTATATTTTACCTCTTTGCCCCTTATTTTGTCAAACTGTCCTTCTTGCTCATCATTTCTCTATACACATTCACTTCTTGGGAAATCTCTTCCAGTTTCATGGCTTTAAATACCATATATATGCTGATGATTCTCAAGTTTATGTTTCTAGCTCCAACCTCTTACCTGATCTTCAGATTCATATATGAAACTGCTAACTCAATGTCTCTAATTGGATACCCATTAGCATGGGTAGAAGCTCAACATGTCCAAAACAAAACTCTTACCAGAAAATTTTTCTTATCCTAGTCTTTGCTATTTCTAGAAAATTGCATCATGATTCATCCTTACTACTTAGGACCAAATCTAGGAGTGAGCTTTTTTCTTTCTTTTTCTTTTCTTTTCTTTTGTCTTCCTTCCTTCCTTCCTTCCTTCCTTCCTTCCTTCCTTCCTTCCTTCCTTCCTTCCTTCCTTTCTCTCTCTCTCTCTCTCCCCCGCCGCTTCTTTCTTTTTAAGACAGGGTCCTATTGTCCAGGCTGGAGTACAGTACTGTGATCATAGCTCATTGCAGCTTTAAGCACCTGGGCTCAAGGGATTGTTCTGCCTCAGCCTCCTGAGAAGCTGGGGTTGCAGGTACACAGCACCACACCTGGCTAATTTTTTTATTTTTATTTCTTGCAGAGAGGGGGGTCTCATTATGTTGCCTAGAATGGTCTTGAACTCCTGGCTTCAAAGAATCTTCCTGCCTTATCCTTGCAAAGAATTGAGATTACAGGTGTAAGGCACCACATGTGGCTCATTTCTTTCTTTTAAATTGTGTATCCAAACTACACTCAAATCTTGTCAGTTCTAGCTTAAAGTTTAATTCCAAGTCAAACTGTTTCTCTCCACCTCCACTACCATCTATTGCCTAAACTATTGCAAAAGCCTCCTAACTTAACTCCCTACTTCTTTTCCTTGCTGACTATAGATAATTCTCCCCTTAGCAGCCAAAGTGATCTTAAATGATCACATTATGTCACTCTCATGTTCTAAACTTCCAATGGTTTCACTTGTCACTTAGAATAACATCAAAATGTCTTACAATGGTGACAGTCATATATGACCATATATAGTCAGAGAGTCTTTAATATGCAAATGTTAAGAAAAACTGCATATTGCAGTTTCAGTCAATGACAGACCATGTATGTGATGGCGGTCCCATTAGATTATAATACTGCATTTTACCTCTTTTCCAATTTGTGTGTCTACATTTTTTCAAATGAATTATGTCATTCACTTTTTAAAAAATTGATACATAACAGATATAGACATTTTCAGAGCACATACGAATAATTTGATACATCTATATAATGTGTAAAGTTTTTTGTACCTTTTCTATGTTTAGATATGTTTTTATACCTTTTCTATGTTTAGATATGTTTAAGTATAAAAATACCATTGTGTTACAATTGCCTACAGCATTTAATACAGTAACATGCTGTGCAGGTTTGTAGCCTAGGTGAAACAGTCTACACCATATAGCTTAGATGTGTAGTAGGCTGTACCATAGGTTTGTGTACGTACACTCTATGATGTTTGCATAATGACAAAATTGCCTAACAATGCATTCCTCAAATGTATCCCTGTCATTAGGTGATAAGTGCTAGAATGTAAGCCCACATTATGATGTAGTTTCCAAAAACAACTCATGTTACCTTACACTGCATTAACAGAAGTGCATTGTTTGAAGAAAGGCAGGTGCTAGTTCTTCCAGTCAGACTACTTTGGAATGTTATATTTGACTCCAGGTATTTCATATTAAGATATCTTAATATTAATTGCTGTATTTCAGATAAAGAATGTTTTTCAGAAGAGAGAAAGTAGGATGGTAAAAGGACAAATTATGCCTGGTGAGGAACAATTACAGGAACCGAGAATCTTTACCTTGAATACTTGATGATTAGGGAAGAGCCATGAAAGTTCTCCCCAAATAGCTAAACATCTGACACATGAAAAAGGGGGTATACATATTCTTTTTTTTTTTTTTTTTTTTTTTTTGAGATGAAGTCTCACTCTTGTCCCCCAGGCTAGAGTGTGATGGCGCAATCTCGGCTCATTGCAACCTCCGCCTCCCAGGTTCAAGCAATTCTTCTGCTTCAGCCTCCTGAGTAGCTAGGATTACAGGCACCTGCCATCACACCTGGCTAATTTTTGTATTTTTAGTAGAGACACAGTTTCACCATGTTGGCCAGGCTTGTCTCAAACTCCTGACCTCAGGTGATCCACCTGTCTCAGCCTCCCAAAGTGCTGGGATTACAGGCGTGAGCCACTGTGCCTGGCCAGCTGTTATACTTATTCTTGTTAGCTACAGGGGGAAAAAAAAAACAATGGTAGGAGGTTTCAGAGAGGAAGCTCAGCACTTACAAAGAAGAACTGCTCAACAGTTTTTTCTAAACCAATGTTCTGCAGAATACTAAACATGTTAATTTAAACAAGGTATCTTGTGTCTTTACTGCAGGATATCTCAGAGTCTTTAATATGCAAATGTTAAGAAAAGGATACAGTATGCCACATTTCCCAAACTTATTTGTCCATAGACACTTCTATTTACAGAACTGTGTTAATGTCTCTTGAAACAATGGTCATAGAACAGTTTGGGTTAAAGCTATTTAAAAATGAACAGGCTGTCTTCTAAACAAGTAGGGTCAGGTTCACATCAAGATATCTGGAAAAACTGGTTGGTCTGGCTGCTGCTCTTATACTTCTGAAATGCTTGTCATTAAAACTGAAGTATATAAAGTTTGGGCACTTAGAGCAATTTCTCTTATCTGTTAACGGTAACATTATCTGTTAATATTAACAGGTGCTTGTTAACATGAACATTGTTACCTATTAACATTAACAGTATGAGACCCAACACTATTCTACATGAGAATAATGTTTTAAAACCAATGGAAATGAAGCTCTCTAGAACAGTGATTCTGAACTTTTTTCCTAGTAACACACTGCACAGTCATGTCATTCCCGTGTCTGTCCTCTGATTCATTCATTGTGTGTGAGGTAATGTTTCTCAATTTTTTTTCATGACCATACACATACACAAATAAAACCCTCATGCTCTACCATCCCTACTCCCACAAATTTTGATAGGAACCTCACATAGGACCATGCTCCTCTATTGACATTTCCATTTTAGAACCTCAAACCTAGAGCATTAATGTAACTTTTTTTTTAATAAAAAGAAAATTTCTAGGCTTCAAGGCAGAAATGGTATTTAAAACTTATGGGAAAAGTAAATCAGGAAAACAATATTAAAAAGGAACTACTACTTTGATATTTTTGAGGCTAAATGGAAACATTAATAAAGGAAGTTGGACTTATAGAAACATTGTTGTTATTGAATATTTGCTGCAATAAGCAAGACAAGGTGTAATAATAAAAAGCTGGGTCAGCAAGGTTGACAAGACAAGGTTGCAAATTATAATTATTGTTTATACAACTGTTCACTGAAGGGCATAGACCAGCGCCATAGAGGCTAAGAAGAATGTAGTCTGTAAAAGAATGACTGGCTCTTCAGGATTTCTACAACTTACACCTGTTCCTGTTCTCCAGAACCATGTTTACTAATGTTTACTATCTCTAATCTGGTTTCCATTATCTATCCATACTGAGAAAGGAGTATTTGGATAAGTAAATAAAATACTATCATAATTAGAAAGATATAACTTCTCCTGTGTTTTAATAAAATGGCATTCTGCTTCCTACCATCTATATTGACAAATTTACTAAAGTCATATCAAACCTAGATAGCGGACAAACCAGGCCCTGGCTGGACCAGATCACATCATACATACCAATTCTTGAGGCCCCTGTGAATAGCATAATTACATTGCTTATTAAAAAAACTTGAAATACCATTTCTTTGTTATTCTGCAATTTTGCCTCTAAATCAGCACCTCAAAAATTAGGGCCATCAGTCCTAAATGGCAGTTACCTATAAAGGAATTCCCATAACTTTGCATACCCACAGAGAATGATCTCCATTATACGTGTGTATTTTCATGGCCATTTGGAGACACCAGGCCAGCTCCAGCAACACTGCACAAGTTTTAATGAGTTCACTGATGGACAGGCAGACATAGAGTCTCTGGGGCCTTGTTTAAAGATGTACTGGAAAACCAGTCCTGGAACTTCTGTCATTGGAGAAAGGTGGAGGAGATCAGCTCTGATATGCTGCTATCTCTCTTGTCTAATCCAGTAGAAGAAAAAAATGCTTGAAGACAGGGCCAGGAATTGGGGTCAGGACAGAATCTAGGGAGTCATCAGAGTTTTGTCTTCTTGGTCTCTAGGTTGATCATGTTCCCTTGGATGTGAGGAATCTGCTTATCTGCTGGACCCCGCATATCCTCTGTCTTTACAGGAACATAGTAGTAGCCCATGATGGAGAAGATCAGGCAGATCACCAGCAGGAGGCAGGAAAACAAAATGAATTCGGCCCACTGCAGGGGGAAATAAATATGAGAAGAATATGGAGAAACCTGAAACTAAAGAGATCTTTACAGGATGAGGAGTGGGGAGCAGACTGACCTGGGATCACCAGTTTAACCAGACTTTTGCTGGACAAAGACTGGGTTCACTGGCCTCTCCTCACATAGGTATATTGTAGTCATTATTGCCACTTACATATGTCTATTTTCCTGGTAAAGTCTGTATATCTAACCCATTTCATGTCACAGCACTGAATGGGGAATATGGGAAGCAGAGAGATAGGGGGAAAGGGAGAAGAGAAAGCTGGAGGAAAAACTTGAGTAGAAATGAATCCTGCTTCCCTCAGATCCATACCTGTACCAGGCCACTGAACTGTGCCACAACAAGCACGATGATATTCCCAACTGCAATTGTCAATAGCCAAGCTGCCTGGAGTACAGATTTCATGCTAGAGGGAGCCTGGGGATGACACAAGTTTGAAAGTAAACAAACTCCCTTCACTGCCCTCATGCCCCATGCATCCAGGAAACTTCTCCCACAAAAGCTTCCAAGTTAGAACTTCTCTTATTAAGTTCAGCTATCACATTGATTCAGAGGGTGTTAATAATGTAAACAGTAAGAATAAGATGAAGCTCCTAACTGAATATTTTTAAATTCATTATGTCATATAATCTTCATTACAACCCTAAGAGATAAGTTCTATTAGTATTCTTATACATTTAAAAAATAGCATTACAGACTGGGCGCAGTAGCTCAAGCCTGTAATCCTAGCACTTTGGGAGGCCAAGGTGGGCAGATCATCCAAGGTCAGGAGTTAGAGACCAGCCTGGCCAACATGGTGAAACCCTGTCTCTACTAAAAATACAAAAATTAGCCAGGAATGGTGGTGTGCGCCTATAATCCCAGCTACTCAAGAGGCCGAGGCAGGAGAATCGCTTGAAACGGGGAGGCAGATGGAGTCTCGCTCTGTCGCTCAGGCTGGAATGCAGTGAGCTGAGATCACGCCACTGCACTCCAGCCTGGGCAACAGCATTACAGAGATAGTAATTTACTTGCTCAAGGTTACACAATTGGTCATGCAGCCAAAATTTGAACATGGGAAATCTGACTCTGCAGCTCTTCATTTTAATCTTTAATCTCTTTCCTAGAACCCCAAAATCATAGACTCCCATGCTGCACTGTCATGACCTGAGGAGTCAAGATGTTCAGGTCATATATGTTCAGGGTCATAAATAAGGTATCCAAGGCCAAAAGAGATAACATACCTATTTAAGTCAGTGCTAGAATTAAAATTCACCACCCTTCAAGCAATGTCTCAATTTCTAACTTCTATTTGCAAAAACTTACCTGAGAATAAGAAAACTCAAGACCTGTGACAGAGAACATGACCTCCCCAGCTGTAACCAGGGCATATTGTGGTAGCTGCCATGCAATGGACATTTTGTTGGCTGGAATGTCTTCAATCTTCCAGGCCTGAAGACCCTGATTGGTGTTCTTAGGGAAAGAGAAAATGGAAATGGACTTGTCAGTAGTCTCAAGTAAATATTTCTAACTACAGCATTCTACGATCTTATATCCAACCTTTTTGTATTTTCATTCTTCTGCCACTTTTAGGAAATTGAGCATTTCTACACAATTCCAGCTTTTCAAAACTTCTTTTGGTAATATTATGCTCACTCGCCTAGATTCAGTCAGATATCATTATTGACAGACTTTATTATTATTATTATTATTATTATTATACTTTATGTTTTATGGTACATGTGCGCAATGTGACAGAGACTTTAAATGAGAGAATATTTTGATATTGCAGTTTGGATTTCCACCATTTTGCCCTATCAGGCATTTTGATCCTGGACAACATTTTAAACATAAAATGGCATCCGAATTACACAAACAAAATAAATTTTCAGAAAGCATTTTCTTGAGAAAAGTTTAATTTCTTATTCCACTTTCTATGTAAGTACAACTAAAGTGCTTTTAACATTTGCTATTTTGATTTTTAATTTACTGAAATTACTTTTATTGGAATGAATTATTCTCTTGATAACACATTGAAGTTTTACTAGTCAATTTTTAAAAATCCATATCAAATGCCACCTACTATTTTGATTTCTCTTCATTGACTTTTTTCTTTTTTGAGACAGGATCTTGCTCTGTCACCCAGGTTGAAGTGCAGCAGCACAATCACAGCTCACTATAGCCTCAAACTTCTGGGCTCAAGCAATCCTTCTGCCTCAGCCTCCCAAGTAGCTGGGACTACAAGTATATGCCACCATGCCTAGCTAACTTAAAAATTTGAAAATTTTTTGTAGAAATGGAGTGTCATGTTGACCAAGCTAGTCTTGAGCTCCTGGCTTCAAGCAACCCTCCTTCTTTGGCCTCCCAAATTGCTGGGGTTACAGGCACGAGCCACAGTGCCTGGCCCAAGCCATTATTTTTTAACTCAAAATTTACACATTCAAATTTTGTCACAAAGATGTGATTTTTCTGTAAAATTTTGGTTAAAAAGAGTTTTTTTCCAGGTGAAGTTTTTGTTAATATTACCAGATATATGTGATTCCACAATCAGCTTTTGTTTCTTTGGTCTAAAAGTACTTTAACTATATGTATGTTTTTAGCTATGGTTGGTTTTATGTAGATTATATCTACTAATATCTTTTATTACAAATGAAATAACATTTTTAAAATTATATGTATATTTATTAAAGGGGCTCAAAAAAAGAAAACGGAAGAAAAACTTTTATATATATGTATTAGTCCATTTTCACACTGCTATAAAGTACTGTCCAAGTACTTTATAAAGGGAAGAGATTTAATTGACTCACAATTCCACATGGCTGGGGAGGCCTCAGGAAACTTACAATCATGGTAGAAGGTGAAGGGGAAGCAAGCTTAGACCTTCTCACATGGTGGCAGGAGAGAGAAGAGTGAGGAGCAAAGGGGGAAGAGCCCCTTATAAAACCATCATATCTCATGAGAAGTCACTCACTATCACAAGAACAGGATCAGGGAAACCGCCTCCACGATCCAGTCACCTCCCACCAGGTCTCTCCCTAGACATGTGGGGATTATGGGGATTACAATTCAAGATGAGATTTGGGTGGGGACACAAGGCCTAACCATATGAATATATTTCTTGAAGTAAAACTATTATTAGGAATTAGGTATAATATCCAGATACATGAGACAAAAACAGCACAGTTAAAATATCACGGTCAAAAGTCCTTCAGATGAAAAGTCTTTGAAATCTAAATGCCCTTAATCCTCTGAATCAAATGGTTGTTGGATCTCAAATAGTAAGATAAAAGAATCTTCTTTTCCTTTAGTTGACAGTGTAAATAATACCTAGGCATCTGTTTGTATTTTCTCAGCATAAGAAGAGACTATGGCCAGAGCTTCTAAATCAAAGTCAGATACTTAAATGCTCATAGGCAGGTAATTAAGTAAATGAAAGAGGCTGCAAGGAAATGATGGGGCCTATGATGAACTGGACAGCACAGGTCCCATCTAAAGGGCACGGCCACTACAGCACTAGACAGTTGACACAGTATAATACCTGTTAGAAAATCTTCTGATTTTTTTCCCAAGAAATGTTAGTAATACAAATTCATAGGTGTAATCTCTTGAATTTATTGGCAATTAATTCTTTTGTTATTTTTGTCAGTACTGTGCATGCCAAACAAGACAGGACTATGAAAGAAATTGGGCCTCCAGAGCCCCAATTTATGGCCTCTACTCTAGATGCTTATTAGATCCTGGTATTCAGAAACAATACATATGGCCTCTATCTTGAATGGCATATGAGAGACAGAAGAAACAGAAAATGGAATAACACCAGGAACACAAGTATTATGGGCTGAATCATGTCCCCCAAAACTCATATGTTGAAGTCCTAAAACCAAGTACCTCAGAATATAAACTTATTGGGAAACAAGATTGTTATATACATAATTAGTAACATTGAAATAAGGTCATTAGGGTGGGTCTAATCCAATGACAGGTATCCTTATTAAAAAGGGGGTCAATTTGGACACAGTCAGACACATAGGAAGAACACCATGTGAAGATGAAGGCAGATATTAGGGTGATTCTTCTATATACCAAGGAATACCAAATATTTCCAGCAAATTGCCAGAAGCCATGGCAGAGGCATGGAACAGATTATTCACAGCCCTCAGAAGGAAGCAGTCCTACCAATACCTTCATCTCAGACTTCTAGCCACCAAAATTGTGAGACAATGAATTTCTATCCCATAAGCCACTCAGCTTGTGGTGCTTTGTCATAGCAGCCCTAGAAAATTAATAGAATTATAGCCAGGTGCAGTGGTTAATACCTGTAATCCAAGCACTTTGGGAGGTTGAGGCAGAAGAATCACTTGAGTCCAGGAGTTAGAGACTAGCTTGGTCAACATAGTGACCTCTTCTCTTTAAAAAAAACATGTTTGTAATTAATTCGGCATGGTAGCACATGCCCGTAGTCCCAGCTACTTGAAAGGCTGAGACAAAAGGATCACTTGAGCCCAGGAGTTCCAGGCTACAGTGAACTATGATTGCAGCACTGCACTGTATCATGGGCAACAGGTCGAGACCCTATTTCTTTGTTTTCTTTTTTTTTGAGACGGAGTCCCGCTCTGTCGCCCAGGCTGGAGTGCAGTGGCGGGATCTCAGCTCACTGCAAGCTCTGCCTCCCGGGTTCACGCCATTCTCCTGCCTCAGCCTCCCAAGTAGCTGGGACTACAGGCGCCCACCACCACGCCCTGCTAATTTTTTATATTTTTATTAGAGACGGGGTTTCACCGTGTTAGCCAGGATGGTCTTGATCTCCTGACCTCGTGATCCACCCGCCTCGGCCTCCCGAAGTGCTGGGATTATAGGCGTGAGCCACCGCGCCCGGCTAAGACCCTATTTCTAAAAAGAAGAAGAAGAAGGAGGAGGACAAGAAGGTGGAGGAGGAGGTTAATAGAATTAGGTTGGTTTAATATCTAAAAATCAATTGTTGTGATACACCGTATCCGTAAAATAAGGGACAAAACCACATTACCATCTCAATAAATGCAGGAAAAGCATTTGATAAAATTCAACCCCTGCTCATGGTAAAACAAACAAACAGAAAACTCTCCAACAGACTAGGAATAGCAAGGAACTTTCTCAATCTGACAGAGTATCTATGAAAAATACACAGATTACACCCTTAATGATAAAAGACTGAATGCTCTCCCCTTAAAAGTATGTCTGCTTTTACCACTTCTATTCAATATTGTACTAGAGGTTCCAGCCAGAGCAAGTGACAAGGAAAAGAAACAAAAAGCATCCAGATTGAAAATGAAAAAGTAAAGCTATCTCTATTTGCTAATGATAAGATCTTGTATGTAGAAAGTCTAAGGGATCCACTAAAAAAACCCATTAGCACTAATAAATGAGTTCAGCAAGATTGCACAATGCAAAATCAATATACAAAAGTCAACTGTATTTCTGTAATTTGCAATGGAAAATTTGAAAATGAAATTAAGAAAAGGATTCCATTAACCACAGCTTCAAAAAGAATAAAATAAGTAGGAATAAATTTAACAAAATAAATGTAAAATGTATACTCTGAAAATAACATGTGCTGTGCATGGCCGTTCATGCCTATAATCCTAGCTACTCAGGAGAATGAGCAGAGAGGATCGCTTGAGGCCAGAAGTTTAGAGACGAGCCTGGGAAACATAGCAAGACCCTGTCTCTAAAAAGGAACCTTAGTCTGGGCATGATGGCTCACACCTGTAATCCTAGCACTTTGGAAGGCCAAGGCAGGAGGATTACTTGAGGCCAGGAGTTTGAGATCATCATGGTCAACATAGCAAGACCTCAATCTCTACAAAAAATTAAAAAATTAACCAGGAGCAGTGGTACATGCCTGTAGTCCTAGCTATTCGGGAGGCTGAGGCAGGAGTGTCATTTGAGCCCAGGAGTTCAAGGCTACAGTGAGCTATGATAGTGCCACTGTGCTCCAGCCTGGGCCATAGAATGAGACCTCATGTCTAAATAAGATAAAATAAAATAAAATAAACTACAAAACATTGTTGAAAAAATTAAAGAAGACCTAAATAAATAGAAAGATATCTCATGTTCACTGATCAGAAGACTTAATATTGTTAATATGGCAATAGTATTCCCTAAAATGATCTTCAGACTCAATGCAATCCCTATCAAAATCCCAGCTGGCTTCTGATCTTAAGATGACCCTAAAATTCATGTGAAAATTCATGGGACCCAGAATGGGCAGATCAGTCTTAAAAAAGAAGAAGCCTGGAGACTCATACTCTCTGAATTCAAATCTTACTACGAAGCAACAGTAATCAAGACAGTGTGGTACTGGCACAAGGATAAACATACAGATCAATGAAATGGACTTAAGAGTCCAGAAAAATGCCTTTACATTTATGATCAATTGAATTTTGATAAAAATGTCAAGAACATTTAATAGGGGAAGAATAGTCTTTTCCAGAAATTGTCCTGGGACAACTAGATATACATATACAAAAGAATGAGGCTGGACCTTATACCATATACCATATACAAAATTTATCTCAAAATGAATTAACTATAAAACTCTTAGAAGAAAACATAGGCACAGATTCTTATGACTTTGGATTAGATATGACATCAAAAGCACAATCAACCAAAGAAAAAATAGATAAATTGAACTTCATCATAACTAAAAATTTTTCTGCTTCAACAGATACCATCAAGAAAGTTAAAAGACAACCTACTGAAAGTGAGATTTTGCAAATTATATATGATAACAGATATATCTAAAAATATATAAAGAATGCTTAAAACTAATAAAAAAATACAAATAACCAAATTAGAAATTAGGCAGAGGATCTGAAGAGACACTTCTTCAAAGAAAATACACAAATGACTGATAAAGACAAGAAAAAATGCTCCAAATCTTTAGCCATCAGGGGAATGGCAATGAAAACCACAATGAGATGTCATTTCACACCCACACTGAGTGGCTATAATAAAAAGACACAAAACAAGTGTTGGTGAAGATGTAGAAAAACTGCAACTCATATACGTGATTGGTGGAAATGTAAACAGTGCAGTCACTTTGGAAAAGTCCACAAATGGTTAAACATAGAGTCACCAGGTGACCCAGCAATTCCACTGCTAGTAACCTATCCAAAAGAAATGAAAACATATGTCCACATAAAACTTGTACATGAATGTTCATAACAGCATTATTCCCAAGAGTCAAACGGTAGAAACAATTCAAATGTACATCAATTGATAAATAAATAAAATGTATTATATCCATGCAATGGAATATTACCTTGCAATAAAAAGAAATAAAACACTGATACATGCTACAACATGGAAGAGCCTTGAAAAACATGCTAAGTGAAAGAAGCCAGACACAAAATGGCACATACTGTATGATTCCATTTATATGACATATCCAGAATAGAATTTACAGACAAAGTAGACTAGTGGTTTAAGAGGAAATGGGGAATGACTGCTAATGGGTATGTTATTTTTTGGGAGGGGTGATAAAAAGTGTTCCTAAATGGCACAAATCTGTGAATATAGTAAAAACCATTGAATATATATTATTGGATATATATTCCTTCTATATAATGAACACATATTAACATATATTGACTATACTAATATATTTAAAATCATTGGATACTTTAAGTGGGTGAATTTTATGGTATATCAATTATATCTCAATAAAGCTGTTATAAAAATGACACACCAAAGGGATCAAGTTAATTAAATTAATTAATTAGTAAAATAAATAGAACTTTGTAGATTGGATTCTCATCAAACCTCTAGAAATGTTTTCTCTTTTTCTTATTTACTATCTTTTAGTCTTTAATACAGTATGAATAGCAATGAAATAACAAGATTAAAGTCAAGATTGACATCAAAATTAAAATCAGAGTTACTCTGCCCTGACTGCTAGGACAATTGTTTTTGACAGATCACAGTTAACTGATCCCCAAACTTTGTGTAGGGATTGACATTATTATCAGTTTCAGTATTTCAGACTGTGACATGCTAGCAGATCAAATTTCCAGAGAGTGAGAAGATCTGCATATGAAGCCAGCCAAGAAGACATAAGTACTTTTTCATAAATAACTTGTTTGCTTGGAGACATAATGAGACTGGAGCAGGCCGTGGCATCTCACAGTGATGGCTCAAGATAAATTATGTCTCTCCTTCCCCAAGACCCTTTGCTTGTTGTTGATGTTATCTCTTAACAACCCCTACAGAGACAGTGGGCTTTCTAAAGTCACTGTAGAGCCAGGTGCGTTGACTCACGCTTGTAATCTCAGCACTTTGGGAGGCTGAGGCTGGTGGATCATCTGAGGTCAGGAGTTTGAGATCAGCCTGGCCAACATGGCAAAACCCCATCTCTACTAAAAATACAAAAATTAGCTGGGCATGGTGGTAGTGTATGCCTGTAATCCCAGACACTTGGGGAGGCTGAGGCAGAAGAATCACTTTAACCTGGGAGGCAGAGGTTGCAGTGAGTCGAGATGGTGCCACTGCACTCCAGCCTGGGCAACGAGAGCGAAACTCCGTCTCAAAAAAAAATAAAAATAAAAATAAATAAAGTCAATGTAGAACCTGTCATCTTATGCTAGAAATAAATATATGTGTCTGCTTTGCCACAGAGTCTTCTGTTTTGTTTTCTGCCCCTGCCTAGAGGATCCCAGGAGACATATATATATATGGAGAGAGGGTAAGGAGGTGGCTGTGAGCTACTTACATTAGTAATAACAAACAGATATGCTGCACCAAAGTCTAGAAGACCCAAATTCAGAGAAAAGTTCTTATCTTCTGTTCTACAGTGTACTGAGGGGTATCTGGAACAGGATGAATTTAGGTTAGAATAAATATCAAGGCTTAGAAAAGCATTCCCATCTCCAGGCGAAAGTGATCTCATCTCTCTACTGATGGTGAGGAAAGCAGTGAAGCCACTAATTATCTTTGAAGAGAAATGTTTCTTGGAGTAGGTTATTTTCATGCCAGGCTTCTGTCCCTGATTTGAGCTCTTTATTGCCTGTCAGGTATTTTCTAAAATATTCAACCTAAATAAAGAAGTTACAAATCATATTCTTTTGTTAACTTAAGTACCATGTGAATTTTCCTCATGCAAATCTTATGACTTAGTAGAACAGGCTATAACAGTGAACCTGAGAAGATAAGCTCTAAGTAATGAAGTGCCAGTGTAAGGTACCAAAGTACCTTCTTTAGTAGAAATGGAAACCAGTAAACTTTGAGAAACTCACAGAGACGGACTGTGTTAACTATACAGAGATGGGCTGTGTTAACTATATAGTGTGGTCTTCACGGCAATCGTGATCTCAACATATCTGTGCAGGAAAAAAGTGAGACTGAGGGAAGGAAGCAAGAGTTGGAAAAGATCAGTAGTGTGTCTATACTCAAAATTAGACCACATGCACCTAAGTTCCCCACCTATATACAAAGATAGCACTTAAAAAACAATTATTGAAAGTAAAATGTCCACAGGGGCAATGCACTTACTCTCCTCTTTGCACAGTTCTATAAGCAGACACACCATAGTCTTCACCAACATTGAGAGAGGTATCTGTACTCAGGGAGATGTTGACATCTTTATGCAAAGTGTTAACAAACCTGAGGGTAGAGATATTATTTACATATCAAACAAACAGTAACACCTGATAAAAGAGGTTAGGGGCCTTTTATGTTTCGGGTATAACTATATCCCCAGTGCCTAAGTGCCTAGAATAGTGGCTGGCACGTAAAAGGTACCTAATGTATATTGTTAACTAGACAAATGAATGAACCCACACGTAAAAAGTAATCCATAGTCTTAGCTGTCCCTAACTTTCTTTTTCTTGAACTTTTATCTGTCACATCCTCACCAGACCTCTAGCTAGACGGACACTATCACGATCATTCATGGAAATCTAAATTTCCTCAGTAATCCAGCTTAGGTGCATCTAATTTATTTCCCTTATAATGGTGGAATCTATCAACTGAGACTTTACTAAGAAAAATAAGATAATTATGCATATATAAAGATATGATAGTATTTACATAAAACTGATATCTTATCCTCTTATAAATGAAGTCCAACGTGACCTATGCAAAACTCAGACTCCCAGCCCAGAGTAGGTTGTTATAATTGTTTTGGAGTCTGCAGAAACTTTGGACCCTTCCAGAACCATCTTTCTATTTTTCTGAACCTGGCACCTAGATTGTCCTCTTAGGATGGGTTTTGGTACATTTCTATTTTGATAGTTTTTGATTTGGTCTCTGGCCCCAGTTTTTGATTTGGTCTCTGGTACCTAATGTATATTGTTAACTAGACAAATGAATGAACCCACACGTAAAAAGTAATCCATAGTCTTAGCTGTCCCTAACTTTCTTTTTCTTGAACTTTTATCTGTCATATCCTCACCAGACCTCTAGCTAGATGGACACTATCATGATCATTCATGGAAATCTGAATTTCCTCACTAATCCAGCTTAGGTGCATCTAATTTATTTCCCTTATAATGGTGGAATCTATCAACTGAGACTTTACTAAGAAAAATAAGATAATTATGCATATATAAAGATATGATAGTATTTACATAAAACTGATATCTTATCCTCTTATAAATGAAGTCCAATGTGACCTATGCAAAACTCAGACTCCCAGCCCAGAGTAGGTTGTTATAATTGTTTTGGAGTCTGCAGAAACTTTGGACCCTTCCAGAACCATCTTTCTATTTTTCTGAACCTGGCACCTAGATTGTCCTCTCAGGATGGGTTTTGGTACATTTCCATTTTGATAGTTTTTGATTTGGTCTCTGGCCCCAGGAATAAGAAGGACATTTCCCTCTAGAGTCCTGAATGTTGATTCGTAGACTTTAGATCATTCTACATTGACCTAGAAAATGCCCCTTCTGGGGGCCCATGGCTCTCTGACCTCACATTGTCTTATTTTGAGCTGTTTACTTTTTTTGAAGCATATTCAAAAGCAAGTTATTATGACTGTCCCACCCTTCAGTGAAATCCAGACTTTTCACTAAAAGTTCTCCACTAAAATGCTATTCTCAACAGCAACCACCTGACCTTGGTGGCCATAGACCTGTGTATCTGTCCATTTCATATCTAATACCGGCCACAGAGAACACATGTCCTAGTGGGTACTCCATCTCTGTAACTGTCCATCACCATTTGACAAGACCCTTCAGCCTTATCTGGATGCAAAACTAAGTCTTTTGACTCCAAATGTGTGCTATACCATGATGCCTCTATAGGCTTAAAATAAAAACTATACTTTAAAAGATATATATTCAACTATCAAAAATGAAGGGAGGATTATTTTCTCTCTTCCACATTTCTCTCTGGCGATCACAAAGAGAAAAGTACTCAGTTATTTTCCTGAGAGCAAGATAAATAGATAAAATTCAGCAGAAAGGATTTATGCCCCAGAGTACAGGGGGCATACACAGATAGAGACATCTTTGAACCCCACATGAGAAAAGAAGCCTATCTGCCTCTCACTGCCCTAGAAAATGCCTTTTGACACCAGTGCCCCTGGCATTCTAGGAGAGGGAATTCCTGTTCAGAACAAGTAGAATGCAGCCCTAAAGATGAGAAGAGATCCAAGATTCAAGAAAACAGAGTGGCCTGGAATCTCATTGACATTCAAACCTCACGGTTGTCATCCCATTGGTTGTTTTGCTTTCTGTATCCTTTACCTGCAACAGAGGAAAGTAAAAATCAGTAACAGCTGATGAAATAAGACCTATACTCAGAAAATTTGATCATCGGGCAGATCCTTGGTAAGATGTTGATGAGACAGTCATATTACTTTGAGATGACAACTTAAAACACAGGCAATTCCTCAACTTACCATCATGCTGGAGATACTGTTCCCATCTTCACGAATGACAAGACTGTACCAGTTCTTTTCCTGCACAGAATGCTCAGTGTAGAGAGACAAATTGTGATATTTCAGGTGGAAGTGAAAATCCTGGCTTTTTGTTTTCAGGTGCAGTTTGGAATAGTGTGGTGTTTTCTGTAAAATGAAGAACATAAAATGAAGGTCACATACACCTTTTACTCCATATTGGACATCACGATGTAGCATCTCAGGGTAGGTGACCTCATCAGACACTTTCTTTTTTTTTTTTTTTTTATTTATTTATTTATTTTTTTTTTCTTTTATTATTATTATTATTATTATTATACTTTAGGTTTTATGGTACATGTGCGCAATGTGCAGGTAAGTTCAACCTAGTAATTCCTTTCTTTAACCTAGCCATTTTATTTCTTAGAATCTATCCTAAGAAATAATCAGAGGCATGCATAAATATTTATGAATAAGAATGTTCATTATAGGATTATGTATAATAATAAAAACTGAATACCTATGTGGAAATGTCTAAATAAACTATGGTATATCTATAGAATGGAATATTATACGCCCATTAAAATCATGTGCTCAAAGATTATCTGAAGACATGGGAAGATGCTTATGATACAATTAACGTTAAGGAAAAATCAAGATCAATATAGCATACAGAGTTTCTAATTCATTCAGGTATACACCTCACCTGAAAGGATTTGATGGACTCTATTAACAGAGAATTGTTTTCATTTCCCACCACTGTCACCTTCACCTCATCATCTGCCAGATTCAAGACTTGTAGGAAAACCTCCTGGGGACCTGACTGGGCTGGGGCCATTTCCTTAGAGCAAAGAACACATGTCAGAATCACCAACAAATAATCCTTCAGATACAATGGCAACACATATCTCAGTTGTTTCTGACAGCCTAGTCCACTAGCCAAGTAGACATAGTTTTCTCTCTCTGAAAAATATTTGGCTTAGAAAACTCTAAAGGCAGCTTGGAGAGGGAAACATCAGCTCATTGTAGCAAGTACCAATGCCAGCTTACAAACTCGATGCTTTTTGACTCAGCTGTGGCCTCATCTGTAATAGTGGCTATTCAATCTGCCAAAAGGTTTTTACTTGAGTATCTAGAAAGGCATCACATAAGCCTGTGTTCCCTAAGGAGATGGCTATCTTGGATATTAGTGTTTGAGAATTCCCTGAAAATACATTCTGAGTCACTCAGGTGGGAGGTGGGCCTCATTTTGCAATGCTGTTTTACCCCTGTATCTACTTATTTATCACAAATACTTATGATGCACCTTTTATAAAACAGGTACTGTGCTAGGTCCCAGGGAATCATGATTGAACAAGTCAAAAGAGCAAATAAGAAAGATATGATCCTGCCCTCATAGAGCTTAAGAATTACTGAACTCACATTTATTTTTATCTCTACAGCTGCTGCAACTGCAAATGCCAGGCACACTAGGATCATACCAACAGCCATTTTCCTAAGTGATCTGTGGTGGAAAGGAGAAACAATTATATCTAAACTTTAGACTCTAAAGGATGAAATCCAAACTCTGTAGCCTATTATTAAAGACTGCATTAGGCTGTTCTTGCATTGCTATAAAGAAATACCTGAGACTGGGTAATTTATAAAGAAAAGAAGTTTAATTGGCTTATGGTTCTGCAGCTTTACAGGAAGCACAGTGCTGGCATCTTCCCAGCTTCTGGTGAAACCTCGAGGAGCTTTCAATCATGGGAGAAGCCAAAGGTGGAATAGGCATGTCACATAGTGAAAGCAGAAGCAAGCGAGGAGGTGGGAGGTGCCACACACTTTTAAATGACCAGATCTTGTGAGAACTCATTCACTATCATGAGGATAGCACCACAGAATGGTGCTAAACCCTTCATGAGAATTCACTCCCATGATCCAATCATGTCCCACCAGGCCCCACCTTTATCACTGGGAATTACATTTCAAAATGATATTTTGGCAGGGACAAATATTCAAACTATATCATTCCATTTCTAGCCCCCCAAAAATCTCATGTCCTTCTCATGTTGCAAAATACAATTATACCTTCCCAACAGTCCCCCAAATTTTAACTCATTCCAGCACAAACTCAATCAAAAGTTTCAAGTCCAAAGTCTCATTTGAAATAAGTCAAGTCCCTTCCACCCATGAGCCTATAAAATCAAAACAACTTATTGACTCCCCAAATAAAATGGGGGTATAGGCACTGGGTAAACATTCCCATTCCAAAAGGGAGAAACTGGCCAAAACAAATGGGCTACAGGCCCCAGGCAAGTCTGAAACCCAGCAGGGCAGTTATTAAATCTTAAAGTTCCAGAATAATCTCCTTTGACTCCATGTCCCACATTCAGGGCACACCAGTACAAGGGGTGGGCTCCCAAGGACTTGGATAGCTCCACCCCTGTGGCTTTGCAGAGTTCAGCCCCTGTGGCTGCTCTCACAGGTTGTTGAGTGCCTGTGGTTTTCCAGGCCCAGGGTGCAAGCTGCCAGTGGGTCTATCATTCTGGGGTCTGGAGGATGGTGTTCCCCTTCTCACAGCTCCACTAGGCAGTGTCCTTGTGGGGACTCTGTGTGGGGGCTCCAACCCCACATTTTACCTCCACACTGCCCTAGTAGAGGTACTCTCTGGGGGCTCCACCCCTGCAGCAGGTTTCTGCGTGAACACCCACACTTTCTCATACAGCCTCTGAAATCTAGGTGAAGGGTGCCAAGCATTCTTCATTCTTGCACTCTGTATGCCTGCAGGCTTAACACCATGTAGAAGCCACCAAGGTTTATGGCTTGTACCCTCTGGGGAAACAGGCATGTCACATGGTGAAAGCAGGAGCAAGTGAAGGGTAGGGAGATACTACATGCTTTTAAATGGTCAGATCTCACTAGAACTCACTATCATGAGGACAGCACCAATGGGATAGCACTAAACCATTCATGAGGAATTCATCCCCATGATCCAACTACCTCCCACCAGACCCCACCTCCAACATCCAACATTGGGGATTACATTTCAGCATGAGATTTGAGTGGGTACAAATATTCAAACTATATCAAAGACTTTTCCTGATTTGATCCCAATTACTTTTCTTTTTTAAATCCATGTTTCCATGACCAATTACTTTTCAAGGGATTTCCTAGAACTCCCCTTCCTACATTCTTCCTTCTTCTTGTTCTTGAGTCACATTGAACTGCTCTTCTCTGTGATACACCACATTTACCCACCTCCATCTTTGCTTATGATGGTTTTTCTATTTGCTTTGTCATAATACCAAAAATAATGGCAATACAACCAGGTTTATTGAACAAATACCATATGCCAAGTGCCGTACATGCTTTACCTCACATTCCTCTGCAGAAATCTGTTGGCCTTGGCAGGGGAGGGACTTTTTCTTTTCTATATCTCCTTGGCACTTGATCTTCCCTTCTTAGGACACTTATTTTACCTGTGTAGTAGTTGTATTTTATATATATATACTCTAGCCCCTTTACTAAGTAATAAACTCTTTGAGGGAAATGTGGTTTTTTTGTTTTTTTTTTTGCTTGATTTATATTTTCATGACACTTGGTCCTAAACTTCCCAACATCTGCTCAATGAACAAATGACAAAGGGCCATTTTCATTTGGTAAAGTGGTCATCAAAATGAAATTGCTATTAAATCAAGAATGAAAGAAGGCTTGAAACCTTCTTTTGCGAAACTCTAAAAAAGACTAATCCTTCTATTTAGAAAAAATTTCAGGCAGTAATTGGGAATAATTCAGTCCTCAGTCCTTCTAGGTTCCCCATTTGTTTCGTAGGGACAAAGGAGATTTAAAGGGATTAGTAGTCATCAAAGGCCTTGAGTTTCTTTGAAGAGACAACATTCAAGAACAAAGAAGAAAGTTGGTTTAGGAGCTAAATTTCACATATTTTTGGTTTGGCATGAAACCTAGACCTGCCCCTTCAACATTACACAGTTAAGTCCACAGTAATGGCTTCGACTCTCATTAATTATATCTAATTCTCATTTTTCAGGGTCAATAGGCACTTAGTCTAACATGGAAAAATAGAAGCAGATAGATGATAAACCAAAACCAATCATCACTAAGAAAAATACTGACATTGAATCTTTATCAAACTGGGCAAAGACTGAGTCAATTTGGAGTAATCCATACAGACATAGTGAACACTTACGAGAAGTTAATTCCACACTTGGAGACCAGACGATAAATGACAAAGTCAAACAACGGGATGAAGATAAGAACCAGAAGGGGATTTAGAACCTGTAACACCATGACAAAAAGGATTAGCTACAAATATTCTCCTATTATGAGTGTGAGCACTGCACTCATTTGCTTGTGTATACTCTGTCTCACATCTACACACACTTTTGTCATTGTAAGTACAGAATGACTCCACATTCCTCAGTCCATTTACACCCAAGACCCTATTTCCCTTGCACAGCATTTTAGCTTTCAAATATCCCAAGGGACAAGTTTCACTCTGAGCCTGTCTTTCTGCCAGTCTTATTGTGAGCTCTTTCCTCTCATGACTTCATTGCTCACAAAATAAGCCTTACAATTTCTTTTACAAGATTTTCATTATACTATCTTGACTTGGAAAAAAATCCAATGCTTATACTTTACCTGTGGCAAGCTAAGTACTTAACAGGATATGTGAAGGAGAAGGGTGGGGCTTAAAGAGAATGTTTTCATGTTGAAGCTTGGCCCTTATCAGTGTACAAGGAGAAAAGCATCAAATTATGGTTGTTAATCCTAATACTGCAGGTGGAGGCACAGATAAGGAAACAAGTAAGTCCCCATGGCTATAGAAGAGTCACATACCTGCATCTGGTCCGGCTGAAGCACAAAAAACCCCTGAAACATTTTAACAAATTAATTTAGATGATGTCTGAAGAAAAGAAAAAAAATTGTTGGCCTAGATCAATAATTTTGCTAGTTAGCAAGTGAGAAACATATGAGAGAAAATTCATCAGGCCTTTGGTTCAGGGCCACTATTTTGCTGTTAAGATTATTTGGGGGATGGGAACAGACTTGGGAAAGCTTCTGGTTATGTTTGCCAGGCAGATGGGCCTAAGGGAGAAATTCTTTTCTATGTATTATGCTTTCCTTAACTTGAAAGAGAATAGAATCAGTGCATTTTTATTGATCTCAGCAACTGCAGTTCTAGGTTGTAATAATATGAAGGGCAAGACATCATGGTTAGGGTGAAGACTCCCCCTGACACATAGTGTTTCCAAAGTTGTTCTCCAGAGGGTCAACAAGAAGACCACCATGGTAAATAAGAGACAGCCAGAGGAAGGGAAAAGGTAAAATTATATTTTGCAGGCTCCAAATAGACTGACTAATAAGACCCTGGTATCATTCTACTCTGTCTTTCAAAAACTGAGAAGATAGAAAAATAATACACTAATCTAGGAAAAGAACAATTGAGAGCAGAGATGGTACCTTATTTGAGTGGGCTAAAGAATGGAGTTTGGAAAAAGAGAAAATAATATGTATAACCTTCTCATTCTTTCCATATCCATACATACAAAATATTCCATTTCCCACAGGTCCCCTGCTGTGATCCTTGTTGAAGAGATAGACCAATTGTGTAGTAGTGCCACTCAAACCTGTCCCTGCTGTGCTCTGGGATAGGCTTAGACAGAAGAAAATCATTATCCCAGGTTATGCATCACTTCATTTGCTAGCCTCTCAATACTTCCTCGTATACATTGAAACTTTCTCATCCTTATGTTTCTGATTTCTAAAGAGAAGATTCTGGTTTTTATTTCTAAACTAGCTTTCTTTATCTTTGCCTACACGGTACCTTCAGGCTAAAAGCACTTCTCTGAAGATCTTGTTTGTTTTCAGGCAAAACCACAAAGAAATTAATTTTTTCCCAATATGGATGATGAAGAAAATAATAGACTTCTCTGGAAAATCTCTTCTACTCACCAAATTCCCATTCATCCTGATGGCTTGCAAAGTCCATCGTGAACCCTAGGGCAAACAGATCCTGTTATGAGAAATCCCTTTCCTGTGAGAGGGAAATGGCTGTAAGGAGCGGTAATGTCCAAAAGAACTATTCTTACCTGCTGATCCAAAAGAGCCCAGAACATGGGCAATGGGATATAAAGGAATAGTACCCTGGTCAGTGCCTTTACATCCATAATGAGCTGCTTCTGCAAAAAGGAGGAAGAATGGGCAGAAATGCTAGAAGTTCTGTACATGGCTTTCTTGCTTAAAGTAGAAGTGTCCAAAAAACAGTAGACAGGAGGTTGAATGCAGTAGGATAGAATTATTTTGAACATTAGGAAAGACTCTATCAAGCCATAAGATGTTTCTGCATTTCCAACTTACTGGATATTTCTCAGCTGCCCAGTCTAGCCAGTGCTGTCGCTTTGAAATGTCTCCAGAACGGTTCTTGAAACGATTGGAAATAGCAAACTAGGGCAGAGCATAGACATCATGGGAGAGACAAAGAGAAAAACATCCTCTGCCTTTTCCAACTTATTATACCTTCCTTCAAACACCATACTTTTAGTGACTTATTCCAACTCTTTGACCTAATCAGGCATTGAATTTCAGAATATTTCTGATATAATTTTATCTATCACTTTAAGAAAGAACTTGCCATTCAAAATAAAAAATAACAACAAAAAAAGAAAAAATGTTATCTGTCTATATATAATTACGTTTCAGAAGATTTTTGCCAACTTAAAAAGATGATTACTTTTTTTAACTTAATGGTTAAGTAGAGGCATAAGAAGAAGACTGGTTAATCTCAGCTTGTTAAAAAACATGAAATAGAACAGAGGTCATTGAGAAAAATGTATGCCCATGTTTGAAGGCCCATATTCTCAGCATAGCATCTCTTTCTTTTGATTGAAAAAGGCAAGAAAACAATTTATGGACTTACCCAGATACATTTGAAAACTTGAGCCACTATGTTTCCTTCAGGGGGTGGTTTATTGTATATTTTGCTTCCCATTGCAAACACAACTGCAGTTGATACACAAACAAGGTTCTTAGCTTCTCATTTATTAGGTTGGTGCAAAGGTTATTGCAGTTTTGCCATTACTTTCAATGGCAAAAACTGCAATAACTTTTGCACCAACCTAAATAGCACATTCAGTATATCAGCACTAAGGACACGCTGCTGAACTGTGGGAGTGGCTGGCAAATCTCATAAAGAGGGAACTGACTTACATTTCCTGACTTTTGGAGTTATCAAAATTGCAGGAGCCAAGAGAAGATAAAATGGTATGTTGTTAAGAGAGATATCTATTGAGACTTTCATGTAATCACAGAAGTGGAAGTCATCTTTGACTTCTTACTCTTCTTTCTCCATCTCCATATCTGAAATGTTACCAAGTTTTATTGGTCTTCTTTCTTTAATGTATTGCTTATTTGCCCCCTCTTTCACTTTACTACTGCTACCACTCTTGTTCAGGACTTCACAACTTGTACTTTGGATTATTAAAATGGCCACCAACTAGTTTCTCATTCCCTAGTCTCTTCCTTCTTTAATCTGATGCCAAATGTTTCTTTCCAGGATCTATTAATACTTAACTGACCCAAACTCCTGACATGAAAGACCTTCCCAAATTCATTGTTATCCTAATGGTTATTGTTATCCCTACCATCTATTTGAAGGTTTATCACATGTAACTTGTTAAGCATTTTACATACATTAACTGATTTAGCTTGACAAAATATGTACCACTACCTCTATTTTATACATGAAGGAATATTAAGGAAATTAAGCACCTTGTACAAGATTACACTGCTAGAAGACACCAGAACTGGACTTTTGACCTGAGGCTTGACTGACTCAAAAATCCATGTATTTAATCCTTATAATGCATCTCACTCACTAATTCTTACACCACATACTGTACTAGACACTACTGGTAACACAGGTGAAAAAAACAAGGTCCCTGTCCTCAAAGGAGTTCACCTCAACCTGCAGTTTCCCACTTTATATTTCACCAATCTTTTTGAGATACCCTATGCTGTAACCACTATTCATCATTTCTACAAACACTTCTATTCTATACTATTTCTGTTCTTGAGCTCATTCTGTTTCTTTCAGCCCATATCTCTGTCCTTTAACCACATCTCCACAGCTAATTGTAAGGGAATTTCATTTCTTTAATTTTCCTTTTATTTTCCAAATTAACAATGAGCTGGTATTACCTTTGTAGTTATAAAATAGTGTTTTTTTTTCAATTTCATTCAATTAAAATCAGTAGAAAAACTCCATCTTGGTTCCCTCCCAGATGCACTTTCCTCCTTAACAGATTTCTCAGCTTCAGCGTGATGCGCCTCTAGTAGATCCTCTGCTAAAGATGATTTTCTCAGTGACCAGTAGCATTTTCCAGTATCCTTACACATCAGAATGCACAAATCAGTTTACTTTTCTCTCCCATCACTTTTCAATATCTCCATTCCTCTCATTCAGATTCACTCTACCACTTTTTCTCATTTATCCTCTCAATTTCCCCAAAGCTTCTCCAAATAGCATCCTTTATCTATAACATCCTTCTCGTGGTTGATAGAAAAAATAGTTCAGTGGAGGAATGCTAACCCTGAGAGTCAAGTGGGCAGATAAAAAAGTACCTAGATGGCTGGGCGCAGTGGCTCACACCCGTAAACTTAGCAGTTTGGAAGCTTAAGGCGGATGGATTACAGGGTCGAGAGATCGAGCTGACCAACCTGGCCAACATGGTGAAACCCCGTCTCTGCTAAAAATACAAAAATTAGCTGGGCGTGGTGGCGCGCACCTGTAGTCTCAGCTACTTAGGCGCTAAGGCAGGAGAATCACTTGAACCTCGGAGGCGGAGGTTGCAGGGAGCTGAGATTGCGCCACCACACTCCAGCCTGCTGATACAGCGAGACTCTGTCTCCAAAAATAAAAAAAAAAAAAAGAGATACCCAGACAAGAGGAAAATTTTGGGTAGGAAATAAACTGCTCCTGAAACTAAGAATGATCCTAGAAAGAGGCTGGACACCTCAGGAATGCTGGTTGCAATAGTGACAGTGGAGTGATAATAGGAAGACTTATGTAATCAACTAAAGTCATACTTACATGTCAAAGACACTTAACTAAAGAAGATGAGTATAAACCTTGAATTTCTCTACTATCTACTCCTTCTAGTAGATGATGTTGCCTCTTACTTCACAAAGAAAATGGAAACCTTCAAATGGAAACTCCTTCAACTCTCTGCCACCAAATCTATTAATTCTTGTATCCACACTCATCCTGTCCTCCCTCCAGGTAGGTGAAGGTGATATTACTCCTCCTATCCAAAGCTAATTTGTTCATATGTTTTTTCATACTGATTATACTGTCTTTATCTTGTCTCTTCAACCTCTTTCTCCACTGGATTATTCCTAATAATATTCACACATGCTCAATATCCTCTCTTGAATCCATGTCACCTTCCAACTATAAATACTATTTCACTTTCTGACTGATCGTGACAAGAGACAGACAAATTCCTAGGCAGACACGGACGGGTCCCAGTGAAACCCGACCTTCAAGCCAAAGACAGTTTAAAGTCTGAAAACCGAGTTGCCGGTTCCTGATAGAGTCCACGGCCTGAGTGAGAACTTCTATCTCCGTCTTATCCTCTCTCTCCATTGGTTCCTTTTGGATGATTCCTTTTAACCAATCAAGTGGTACTTTTTCCAAACCCACCCATGGACCAATCAGCATGCACTCCCCCAATCAAAGCCCATAAAAAACCCACACTAAGCCTCACAGACGGCTACCTACTTCGGGTCCCCTCTAGGAGCTCAGAGCTTTCCTTCTGCCACTCAATAAAATTCTTCTCTGCTTTACTCACTCTCTGGTGTCCACACACCCCATTCCTCTTTGTCATGGGACAAGAACCCGGAACTTGCTGAGCTGTGGGTGGTGGGAATGAAAGGGCTGTGATACCCCTGGGCAGCTCGCCAAGCTATGGGCAGCGGGAATAAAAGAGCCGTAACACGCTCCCGCTGGCTAGACTACAGGAGAGAGTTGTAACATGCTCCTGCTCGTTGAACTATAGGAGTGAACAGCTGTAACATTTCTGGGGGCTCAGACCTCAGGACTCCCTGAGCAGGAGCTGTAACACCTCTTAGGGCTCTGCAATTGCTAGCATCTCCGAGTTTTTGGGTGCCACCGTGTTCCCCTTGTCTAGATGCCGCACCCAACACAGAAGCTGCTCGCTACATGCCCAGTCCAGTCGTAGGCTGAGCGAGCCCAGTGGGCCAGAGCAAGGCCCAGACAGAGGCGGCAGTGGCCACAGAGATTTCTGGCTGACAAAGCAGCACCGAAGGAATCCTGTAACATTTACTTCTCAGTCTCCTCCAATCAGTCTTCAGCCTCCACCATTTACCATAACTGATCTAATCATATCAGTGACCTCCTTGTTGCTGTATTTAATAGACATCTGTCACCCTTATCTTAATCTCCCACTCAGGAACATTTATCACTCTGAATGAATCTCTTCTTGAAATCTCTTGGTATCCAAGATAACACTATTACCACTTTGGCCATTCCTTCTTAGTCTCGTTTGTGGGCTTTTCCTCTTTGCCTGTTTTTAAATCCTGGCATTTCTTGAAGTTTGAACCTACCCCCCCACCCCACTTTTTTTTTTAACCTTACTCTTACTAGCTTTTAGTTATCTATCTTCATTTCATGGTTTATTGCTACCCATATACTAATGACTCCAGATCTATATCTGCAGTGTAAACATTTCTTCTAAGCTCTAATCCTGTATTTCCAAATAACTGTTTGGTAACTCCAATTAAATATTCCAAGAACATATAAAATGCAACATGTTCAAAACTAAATTTATCAACATTGCCCCAAACTGGCTTTTCCTCACTATCTCAGTTAATAACCCCACTACCTACCCAGTTGTTCAAGGTCCAGAACACTACATTAAACCTTGACTTATCTTCTCCCTCACTTAACATATCTAATCATTCTAAGGTTTGTTAATTCAACCAGTGCCAGATTAGGGTAAACTGAGTGAAGCACTCATCTCAAGCACTAAATTTAAGCAAGTATCAAAAAATTCGGTAATCAAAATAAATATTATCCTTGCCTCACTCCAACACAATCCTTTCTCTACATTATAGAAACATCATTGAAAAATTAAAATCTAGCAATTATTCCTCTGTTAAAATGTTTTTAGAGTTCCCCACTCTCCCTCACAATAAAGTTCTAATTTCTTTTTGGTTTAAATTGTGGGGTGGTGGGGGGGGGAGGGATAGCATTGGGAGATATACCTAATGCTAGATGATGAGTTAGTGGGTGCAGTGCGCCAGCATGGCACATGTATACATATGTAACTAACCTGCACATTGCACACATGTACCCTAAAACCTAAAGTATGATAATAATAAATTAAAAATAAAAATAAAAATAAATAAATAAATAAATAAAGGCCCTTCGTTATCTGGTTTCTGGCAGTTTCTCCTCTTTATCATTCTTTTTTATTCTTTAGGTAATCTGAATGCCTTTAAAACCTTTAAACATGTCATGCTATTTCTCAGCCTCTTGTCTTACAGCTACTGTAACCTCTTTCTGCATCACTTATAATTTCTTTATTGATTAATTGCTGTTTGGCCCTTAGGTCTCACCTTAAATGTCATTTCTTTAGGCAAACTTTTTACAACCCCCAAAGTATTATTTATTTATTTATTATTTTATTCATTTATTTATTTTTGAGACAGGGGCTTGCTCTGTTGCCCAGGCTGAAGTGCAGTGGCACAATCATGGCTCATTGCAGCCTTGACCTTCTGGGCTCAAGCAATCCTCCCATCTCAGCCTCCCAAATAGTTGGGATCATAGGTGTGCGCCATCATACTCGGCTAATTTTTAAATGTTTGTATAGATGGAGTCATGCTATGTTGTCTAGGATGGTCTCAAACTCCTGAGCTCACACAATCCTCCTGTCTCGGCCTCCCAAAGTGCTGGGATTACAGGTGTGAGCCACTATGCCTGGTCCTTCAAGGTCTTAATTAAACATTGCTTCTATGCATTCCCATAGCTCTCTCTGTACTTTCCTAGATCATACTATATTGATCTGGGAAATACTGATCATATTATATTGTAAATTCTTTTTATTTGTTTGTCTTCCTCTCCCTACTGAACTATATAAGTTCTTTGGGAACATGAATGCTCTAGGTATCTAATTCACCAATGTGATCCCAATACCTAGCACATAATATGGTACACAATAGGTTCATTAAATGTTGGTTAAAAAAATGAGTGAATGAAAAAATAAATTAATTGGCTGGGCGCAGTGGCTCACGCCTGTAATCCTAGCACTTTGGGAGGCTGAGGCGGGCAGATAATGAGGTCAGGAGATCAAGACCATCCTGGCTAACACGGTGAAACCCCGTCTCTACTAAAAATACAAAAAATTAGCCAGGCATGGTGGTGGGCACCTGTAGTCCCAGCTACTTGGGAGGCTGAGGCAGGAGAATGGCGTGAACCCGGGACGTGGAGCTTGCAGTGAGCCGAGATCATGCCACTGCACTCCAGCCTGGGCGACAGAGCGAGACTCCGTCTCAAAAAAGAAAAAAGAAATTAATTACAGTAAAAGATCAGAGAATTGAGTTATTGATTAGCACCCAGAAAACTGAAGCTGCTGACTAATAATGACAGCTAGCACTTGTTTAACATTTCATAATTTATGAAACATTTCATTTATAGCATCTCTGTTTTATCTTCATAATTACTCTGTTATGTAAATATTATTATCATGCAAATATTCGGGAAAATATTTGGCTTTGAATGCAGAAGGAAGTAAAGAATATATTATCACAGCTCACCTATAATAAATTCCCTTGGCATTGGGAATTCTGAGTACTACTATCAGCGCCCTCCCATCAACCCTCTGGTAGAAAATACACTGAACATTGAGTCTCTAAGCTGTTTTTCTTCTGTTGAGCTCTTTATGGGTTTGCACTGGCTATCTTCCAGGGGGGTGTCACCCTAAGGCTCAGAGTGGAGAACAGGTTTCCAGGTCAATGATTAGAAATAATTATGCCCAAGTTTTCTCTTAGGCTGTGTAAAATAAGGAACACCACATCCCTCTTCTCTTCCAGGACTGGGTTCTCAGGGATAAAGAGAATGCCACTTGATTTAAGTTGCATTAATTTTCACCTACTTATCCAACTCCTCTTATTCTCTTTACTCAAGGGCAAACTCTTTGGGGGCACTACAGAGCAGGGCAGATATAGCTAAACCTAGAAGTTGTTTTAAAAGTCTTGGAGAATTTAAAATCTTTTCCAATTACCAGATAAATAAGTATCATATGAAGTAAACTAGTTTGAAAGAGGATTACCTTCCTTGCTTCCCTATATATTGTAGTGTAGAGCAGTGGATCTCCACCTTGACTGTACATTAGAATGACCTGAGATACTAAAAAAATGCCAAAGTCCCTGACTGGCCCAGAGTTTGATCTTTTTTAAGGCTCCCCAGAAAGCATCTTATTGGTTATGCAACCTTAGGCACTTTTTTCTTAAAGTTTCTGACTTCATTCAGAATCTATCTCCAAAGTTGAGGGGAAACCCTTACAATAACAGTTACCTAATAGGCCTGGTGTGAGGACTGAATGAAACAGCTTGTGTAAAGTGCCTACATGATGCTTTACATGTATCAGGTATCAATGATTATTAGTTTCCTTTGCTTCACTGCACTTACCAAGTGCAATTACCATGAGCAGTCCTGGAACTCCAAAAGCTAATGCATAGCAGTCTTCTCCAAAACACTGCACATCTCCTGAAGAAAATGGGATGGGAGGAGGAAAGTAACTCTGAGTCTTGAATATTTGATGTTTTATTCTACAAGCTCAGGTTGTTGAATAAACCTGAGCTTGTAGAATAGACATAACCACCCTCTTTCCTCCCATCACCTAATCCATAGTTCTTCTTTTGGGCCAGACAAATCAAGGCTAAAATAAATTTTCACAGATTATCAAGCTCTTATAAAAGGAGGCTATGGACAGGAGAAAGCCTTGAACAGCTTTTTGGCTGACCAGAGCAAAGCCTTATACAGGGCCCCTCAAAAAAAATCCTAACCTCTCAGCATGGGTGTGATAAATGTAGAAATCAAGCTCCCTGCATTGATGGACAGGTAGAAGACTGAGAAGTATCTGGTCCGTTCCTCTGCCTGAAACAAACAGGATAAATCATCAGTGCAATATGTCCCCTAGCTCCAGCCCCACTCCATGTTCAGATTCAGAGCTGAAGGTACATACAAAGGGAAAGATTCAGATATTGCCTCCACAATATCTGAATTTCATATTATTAATAGATATTTAAAAACATTGCTGGCTGACCCCAATCATTTACTCACCTTTCAAACTCCAGAGCAGCTTTAGCATTCTTTTCCTGCCTTTGCATAGGTTAAAAATAATCTTCCTGTCTTCAGTGCCACTACTGTGTCCTGTATATAGCTTTTCTAATGTTAATGTCTTTGCATTAAATGTCTGGGTTTTTTATTTCATGTGTGTGTTTGTGTTTTGTTTTTGTTTTTTTGTTTTTTTTGTTGTTGTTGTTGTTTTTTTGAGATGGAGTCTTACTCTGTTGCCCAGGCTGGAGTGCAGTGGTGCAATCTCAGCTCGCTGCAAACTCCGCCTCCCGGGTTCAAGCCATTCTCCTGCCTCTGCCTCCCGTGTCTGTTTTTTCAGTATGTTGTGAGTTTCTTTAGAGCAGAAATTTTATCTCACTCATTTCTGTAATCCCCAATACCTAGCACAGCATCCGACATATATTAGGGACTCGATAAATGTTTATTGACTGTATTAACTAAGTGAATGCCTGATTTAGTTAAATAATAGATTTTGTGGTAGGAGTGTGTGGTAGGAATAGTACCAGAACATAGGACAGTGGAGTCAACTGTTAATGAAGGAGAATAGTTCACCTAGTGCTTAACGGAGATTTGCCAGAGAGTCTAAAAAGAAATCATCTGGCTTAGAAGTGGCTAGTGGAAACCTGGAGGCAGATTTGTCTTACTAATTGAAATATCTTTGTGGAGCAGTTACCAAATGAAACAACTTTCAAATAAAGTTGCTGATGTTTCATTCATTATACACCGACATGCTTCATTCTGACACCCCAGATCTCTCCCTGCCACATTAGAACAACGAGTCCTTCCCCATTTTCTATTTACAGTGTGTTTTGTTTCCTCTCCTGGTTTCAATTTAAACCTTATTCCACTCATCTAAATTGTATAGCTCATCACACACAGGATCCCACTTGCCAAAAGTTGGTTCTTTCTCCAAAGTCAGCAAGCAATTATGATCTATGGACTCTTGGACAGATAAAGAGTATAAAATAACCCAAATGGTCTGAAAGGTAAGAAAAACACTGGAAGACAGGACAAGATAGCAGAGGCAGAAAGAGATAATAGGCATTATGTCAGAGTGAAAGAGGGAAGAGGAAAGAGAGAGAGAGAGAGTGGCGGGGGTTGGGGGGGAGAGAGAGAAAGAGAGAAGGGGTGGGGGAGAAAAAGAGAAACTGGAAAAAAGATAACAGTTATAGAAGAGGGAATGGATACATGAAGACAGACAAAACTGAAAACTGGAAGCAAAAGTGAGGAAGCCAGAAATGTTGACAGATCTAGAAATAGACTATTTCCTTGCCTATTTGTCACTGCTTTCTCATGAAGGCCCATTTATTTTTCACCACTGGTAATGGAAAGTATTTAGGAAGAGAGGGAATGATCAGTCAGGGAAATTCATCTATAGACATTCATTATGTTTCCTTGCAATTGGTCATTTTCCCCTTTCATGGAATCTCAAAACGAGATACTTAAATCATCTGTATACTACTCATCACCTCCCATTCCCAAAGTGCTTACCACATTTCTTCCTAAATACCTAAAGTTAGAGTAAACTTACTACTTCCAATTGTTTGAAGTTTTTCCACCCATCAAGCAAAACGCTGGCTTCTTGGAGGCTTTCACTCATTGGTCTCAGGTTTAATCGCTGACATCCTTCCAGCATCTATAAGCAGCTATAGTATTCTCCTCAATTCTTGTCCGGGCTAACTATCCCTATTTCCTTCAACCTTTCCTCATAAGACATGCCTTTAGTTCATCTACCACCCTGGTCTCTTTCCTTTGAAACTGTTTCAGTTTTCCTCACTATTAATGGCCAGTATCCAGCATTGAATACAACTGCTCAGATAAGATTTGACCAGTAGATTACTTCAATCTTGGCAAATGGCTACCTGCCAGATACCCCCGTTAATGTTGGCTCTATATTCTTGAAAATACAAAATAACAGGATTCTTACATGTTTTTCTTCAAACTGGTCTCCACCAAAAGCTGCCACACAGGGTTTGATGCCTCCTGTCCCCAAAGCTATTAGACTCAGGCCGATCAATGATAGGACTCTGAAATGGAGAGGTGAGAATGCCAACCATGTTGATACTAAATGCACCTGTAGAGATGGACTACAGAGCTGCAGAGGGGAAAAAATGTGTACAAGGGCAAAGATCCCCTTCACATTTCTACCCCATGGGTACTTTCCATTTGCCTTTATTCCTAGGAGGTATTCATGGGCACTTACCCTATTTATGATCTTTCAGCCTCTGCAAGAAAGTATGCATTATGTTGGAAGATTTCATCCCTGGTAGTTCCATTTACCCCTTATGAGCATCCGATAGAAACAGATACTGAAGGAACTCCAAAGCTAACACATTGGTTCCCAATCTTGTTTTGGTCAAAGGAGTACTTCAATAGAAAGACCTTTTAATGACCTGATCTCACATATCCTTACCAAAATTTAAAAAAAAAGTTCAAATTCATCATAATTAATAGCAACAGTGTCAAAGATTTTTGACGGGACACCAATAAGAAAGTAATATTTATTAAATATCAAGGCCAGATGCAGAGGCTACGTCTGTAATCCCAGCACTTTGGGAAGCCGAAGCAGGTGGATCACCTGAGGTCAGGAGTTCAAGACCAGCCTGGCCAACATGGTAAAACCCCATCTTTACTAAAAATACACACATTAGCCGGGCATGGTGGCAGCCACCTGTAATCCCAGTGACTCGGGAGGCTGAGGTGGGAGAATCACTTGAACCCAGGAGGCAAAGGTTTCAGTGAGCCGAAATCACACCACTGCACTCCAGCCTGGCCAACAGAGCAAGACTCTGTCTAAAAACAAACAAACAAACAAACAAAATTTCTAACTCATAGGATAAACACATGTACACAGGCACACAGGCACATTATAATATGAATACATATAAACTGCTTTGTGAACAGCTGTAATACTCTCTTCTGACTGAATAGACAGACATCAGAATTTATCAAATGCCTCTGATCCCATAAACATCAATAGCAACTGAAATATATGGAACTACACATAAATGTAAATATTCGAAGCTTTGAGTATGACTTCTACAATTAATTATAAGGAAACATTATAGAGTTTTTTTTAACCCTGGTAAAGTATAGATGCATGGATGAATAAAAAGGTGAGGGAATATGTAGGGTATGAAGGTTTTGATTATTTTCAAGCATATGAAGAGGATACTAACTAGGCATTCTACAAGTCCCAAAAACAGATGAGCTCAGATAAAGTAGGAAAGAGTTCAACTGGTCATAAGACGGTTTTTCTTAACCAGTTTTGTAGTAAAACTGTAGATTGAAAATAAAGGGACATCTCTGGTAAGAAAACAGAAAATCATTTGTAACGAATGTCTGAGAAAAGTAGTTTAGTTGATTCCATGATTTTACTCACGTGTGTACCACTTGTCCTCCTAGTATTGGTAAGGCACCCAAGGACTTGATCACATGGCCAAGCACATACACCAAGGAGAGATAGATAATTGTCCTGTTGAGAGAGCTAAATCAGTCAGTCTAAAACCAGAATTGAGAGACTTGAATAATACAGACTTAGGGTTCATACTGTTCTCAGTGTGGGGATAAATGGAGGAGGAGGAGGAGGAGGGAGGAGGAAAGAATTATCTGAGAAATCCAAATAGAGACAATAATGGTGAATGAAGTGAACAGACTAGGAAAAAGGAGTGGAATTCTTCACTCTTTAGTGTTAGAGGTAATAGACATTCCGTTCAAGTTCCCTTTCTATACTCACCTTCCCCTTTGCCTCTACCCACTCACTCCACACATACACAGAGAAACCCTACTTTGTACAGACATGACAAGAACAAGGTGGATTTGTAGCAAAAGTGACAATGCTTTAAATTGGGAGAACCAGTAGAAGAGGATATTTGGACCTTAGGTGTTTTTCTCAAGGAATATCTTCTGCTGTAGAGAGCACGAAGGGTCAAGGAAGAACTCCAAGTAAACAGGAGTGGCTAACCCAAACGACTTCCTCAAAACTCAAGAAGCACTGGGAGGTAAAAAGCTCTCGGGTTCAGCCTAGGTAACTTGGACTCTTGGATTAATTGTAATCCTCACCACAGTTTCCTCAGGGACAAGTTAACAAGGGTAAGAAAGGAGCCAGGGACTTAGAATAGACTGTCCAGTGACAAAAATCATGCAGTTGGAAGGAACATCCTGTTGTATTGTTTTCTCAAAGAACTTGAACAGCAAATAGAAAGTAGAAGAATAAGGAACTCCAGTAAGAACATATAGAGAGATTCACACATTGAAATATGGCACACTACAACATATATTCCTGATGTGTACTACCACACCAGCATTCCCACATATAAGTAGAATGTTAGCATTATAATGAACCTTGGAAATTACACAGTTTACACCTGCAGTTTTTAAGGTGTTATATGCTAATGTGGAATACAGAGAATAGAATGGAATAAAGACAGCAAAGAGAGGCCAGAGATGTCAGAACTCTCAGGATGTGGATTTCTCATTCTAAGTGCCTAATCCTTGGGTAAGCTTTCTAGGGAAGAGAACTTAAAGTGTATGGCGGGTAGGGGACAAGAAGTTAGGTGACTAGGCCGGGCACGGTGGCTCACGCTTGTAATCCCAGCACTTTGGGGGGCCAAGGCGGGTAGATCACGAGGTCAGGAGATCGAGACCATCCTGACCAACATGGTGAAACCCTGTGTCTACCAAAAATACAAAAATTAGCTGGGCGTGGTGACATGCACCTATAATCCCAGCTAGCGGGGAGGCTGAGGCAGGAGAATCGCTTGAACCAGGGAGTCAGAGGTTGCAGTGAGCCGAGAGATGGTGCCACTGCACTCCAGACTGGTGACAGAGCAAGACTCTGTCTCAAAAAAAAAGAAGAAGTTAGGTGACTAATCTAGGACTAATAAACATCAGGGGAGGGGACAAGCTTTCCCAAAAGATCTTGTAGCATCTTCTAGAGAAAGGTTCTCTTTGTTGTAATAAAAAGAATAAATAGAAAGGGAATAAAAAGGATCAGAAAAAAAAATGCTAGCTATCATGAACCCCAAACAGATGATCTATGTTAGATCATCATAGAGGAAAAAAAAAAGGAGTTTGAGCTGGAGTGATATAGTCTGGGTAGTAAAATCAATATCCAATTGATGGACTAAATCAGGGGTGTCCAATCTTCTGGCTTCCCTGGGTCACATTGGAAGATATATTGTCTTGGGCCACACATAAAATACACCAACACTAACAATAATTGGTGAGCTAAAAAAAAAAATCTAATAATGTTTTAAGAAAGTTTATAAATTTGTATTGGGCCACATTCAAAGCTGTCCTGGGCTACATGTGGCCTGCAGGCTGCAGGTTGGACAAGCTTGGACTAAATGAATGAGAGAAGTGTAAGTGGTTTAGGAGGAAAATAGGCAACTTATAGATTAAAAAAACAACAAAAAAACAAAAACAACAAACAAACAAAAACCTTATAGGAAATAGTTAAATATGAAGGCTATAAGAGAGGAAACTAATGGCAGGAAACTAATAGGAGGAGCAAGAAGTCAAGAGACCTGAAAATTCTGCATTTGAAATGAGATATTAGGGTCATTGTAATCCCAACCATAGGACACAAAAATGCTTTAGGTTGACTTCACTAATCCTTCAATTTTACAAATCAAGAAACTGAAATCCAGACAGGTCAAATGACATTTCTAAACAGTGACTTTTGGGCCAGTTGCAGTGGTTCACCCCTGTAATCCCAGAACTTTGGGAGGCTGAGGTGGACAGATCACTTCAGGTCAGGAGTTCAAGACCAGCCTGGCCAACATGGTGAAACCCCACCTCCACTAAAAATACAAAAATTTGCCAGGCATGGTGGTGCATGCCTGTAATCCCAGCTACTTGGGAGGCTGAGATAGGAGGATCACTTTAAAGCAGGAGGTGGAGGTTGCAGTGAGCCGAGATCTCACAACACTACACTCCAGCCTGGGAGACAGAGCGAGACTCCATCTCAAAGAAATAAAAAATAAATAAATAAATAAAAATAAAAATAAATAAATGAACAGTGACTTTTTTTTTATTGTAGAGATGGGGTCTTGCTATGTTGACCAGGCTGGTCCCAAACTCCTGGCCTCAAGCAATCATCCTGCCTCAGCCTCCCAAAGTGCTGGGATTACAGGCATGAGCCGCTACACCTGGCCCCAAAGTGACATTTTAATTAGTATTAGGGTTAGGTGTAGAGCTTCTATATTTAACCCATAATCCAGCATTCCTTTGGTTTTATCATGAATAAGTTAATGTGGAAAAAGGAAATGGAAGAGAAAGAAGTAATACATTTTATTTCACCATAAGAATATAAAAAGCCACAGCCATTCTTAATAGGTGCTTAGGAACTAAGAAGAGGTATATACAGAGGCTGAGAGTGTGTAGTGATGGCAGAGGAAGAGACCTTGCATGAAGAAAAGAAGGTCAGTTCTGATCAGACAAAAAAGAGGAGAGAGAAAGGACATACTATACAGACCCACTCAGAGAAAGAGAAAAGAGAAGTGTGGAGAGGACATTCAAAAGCATAATAACTCCAAGATGGCTGAATAGGAACAGCTCCGGTCTGTAGCTCCTAGCATGGTTGATGCAGAAGATGGTGATTTCTGCATTTCCTGCTAAGGTACCTGGCTCATTTCACTGGGACTGGTTGGACAGTGGGTGCAGCCCACAGAGGGTGAGCTGAAGCAGGGTGGAGCATCGCCTCACCCCGGAAGCACAAGCGGTCGGGGGATTTCCCTTTCCTAGCCAAGGGAAGCCATGACAGACTGTACCTGGAAAATCACGACACTCCCACCCAAATACTGTGGTTTTCCAAAGGTCTTAGCAAACGGAACACCAGGAGATTATATCCTGCGCCTGGCTCGGTGGGTCCCATGCCCATGGAGCTTTGCTCACTGTTAGCGCAGCAGTCTGAGATCAACCCACGAGGCAGCAGCCTAGCGGGGTGGGGGGGGCATCTGCCATTGCTGAGGCTTGAGTAGGTAAACAAAGCAGCTGGGGAAGCTTGAACTGGGCCGAGCCCACTGCAGCTCTGCAAGTCCTGCTGCCTCTGTAGACCCCACCTCTGGGGTCAGGGCATAGCAGAACAAAAGGCAGCAGAAACTTCTGCAGACTTAAATGTCCCTGTCTGACAGCTCTGAAGAGAGCACTGGTTCTCCCAGCAGGGTTTTTGAGCTCTGAGAACAGACAGACTGCCTCCTCAAGTGGGTCCCTGAAGCCTGTGTAGCCTAACTGGGAGACACCTCTCAGTAGGGACCGACTGACACTTCATACAGGCGGGTGTCCCTCTGGGACGAAGTTTCCAGAGGAAGGATCAGGCAGCAATATTTGCTGTTCTGCAACATTTGCTGTTCTGCAACATTTGCTGTTCTGCAGCCTCCGCTGGTGATACCCAGGCAAACAGGGTCTGGAGTAGACCTCTAGCAAACTCCAACAGACCTGCAGCTGAGGGACCTGACTGTTAGAAGGAAAACTAACAAATAGGAAGAAATAGCATCAACATCAACAGAAAGGACATCCACACCAAAACCCCATCTGTAGGTCACCAGCATCAAAGACCAAAGGTAGATAAAAACCACAAAGATGGGGAGAAACCAGAGCAAAAAAGCTGAAAATTCTAAAACCAGAGCGCCTCTTCTCCTCCAAAGGATTGCAGCTCCTTGCCAGCAACAGAACAAAGCTGGACGGAGAATGACTTTGATGAGCTGAAAGAAGTAGGCTTCAGAAGGTCGGTAATAACAAACTTCTTCAAGCTAAAGGAGAATGTTCGAACCCATTACAAGGAAGCTAAAAACCTTGAAAAAAGATTAGATGAATGGCTAACTAGAATAAACACTGTAGAGAAGACCTTAAATGACCTGATGGAGATGAAAACCATGGCACGAGAACTATGTGATGCATGCACAAGCTTCAATAGCTGACTCAATCAAGTGGAAGAAAGGGTATCAGTGATGGTAGATCAAATTAATGAAATAAAGCAAGAAGAGAAGTTTAGAGAAAAAAGAATAAAAAGAAATGAACAAAGCCTCAAAGAAATATAGGACTATGTGAAAAGACCAAATCTACACTTGATTGGTGTACCTGAAACTGACAGGGAGAATGGAACCAAGTTGGAAAACACTCTTCAAGATATTATCCAGGAGAACTTCCCCAACCTAGCAAGGCAGGCCAACATTCAAATTCAGAGAATACCACAAAGATACTCCTCGAGAAGGGCAACCCCGAGACACATAATTGTCAGATTCACCAATGTTGAAATGAAGGAAAAAATGTTAAGGGCAGCCAGAGAGAAAGGTCGGGTTATCCACAAAGGGAAGCCCATCAGACTAACAGTGGATCTCTCGGCAGAAACTCTACAAGCCAGAAGACAGTGGGGGGCAATATTCAACATTCTCAAAGAAAAGAATTTTCAACCCAGAACTTCATATCCAGCCAAATTAAGCTTCATAAGTGAAGGAGAAATAAAATCATTTACAGACAAGCAAATGCTGAGAGATTTTGTCACCACCAGGCCTGCCTTATAAGAGCTCCTGAAGGAAGCACTAAACATGGAAAGGAACAACCAGTACCCGCCACTGCAAAAAATGCCAAATTGTAAAGACCATCAATGCTAGAAAGAAACTGCATCAACTAACGGGCAAAATAACCAGCTAACATCATAATGACAGGATCAAATTCACACATAACAATATTAACCTTAAATGTAAATGGGCTGAATGCCCCAATTAAAAGACACAGAGTGACAAATTGGATAAAGAGTCAAGACCCATCAGTGTGCTATATTCAGGAGACACATCTCACGTGCAGAGACATACATACGCTCAAAATAAAGGGATAGGGGAAGATCTACCAAATCTACCAAGTAAATGGAGAGCAAAAAAAAAGCAGGGGTTGCAATCCTAGTCTCTGATAAAACAGACTTTAAACCAACAAAGATCAAAAGAGACAAGGAAGGCCATTACATAATGGTAAAGGGATCAATTCAACAAGAAGACCTAGCTATCCTAAATATATATGCACCCAGTACAGGAGCACCCAGATTCATAAAGCAAGTCCTTAGAGACCTACAAAGAGACCTAGACTCCCAAACAATAATAATGGAAGAACTTAACACCCCACTGTCAATATCAGACAGAACAACGAGACAGAAGGTTAACAAGGATATCCAGGACATGAACTCAGCTCTGCACCAAGTGGACCTAATAAACATCTACAGAACTCCCCACCCCAAATCAACAGAATATACATTCTTCTCAGCACCACATCACACTTATTCCAAAATTGACCACATAGTTGGAAGTAAAGCACTCCTCAGCAAATTAAAAAAAAAAAAAGAAATCACAACAAACTGTCTCTCAGAACACAGTGCAATCAAATTAGAACTCAGGATTAAGAAACTCACTCAAAACGCGCAACTACGTGGAAACTGAACAACCTGCTCCTGAATGACTACTGGGTACATAACAAAATGAAGGCAGAAATAAAGATGTCCTTTGAAACCAATGAGAACAAAGACACAATGTACCAGAATCTCTGGGACACATTTAAAGCAGTGTGTAGAGGGAAACTTATAGCACTAAATGCCCACAAGAGAAAGCAGAAAAGATCTAAAATCGACACCCTAACGTCACCATTAAAAGAACTAGAGAAGCAAGAGCAAACAAATTCAAAAGCTAGCAGAAGGCAAGAAATAACTAAGATCAGAGCAGAACTGAAGGAGATAGAGACACAAAAAACCCTTCAAAAAATCAATGAATCCAGGAGCTGGTTTTTTGAAAAGATCAACAAAATTGATAGACCACTAGCAAGACTAATAAAGAAGAAAAGAGAGAGGAATCAAATAGATACAATAAAAAATGATAAAGGGGATATCACCACCAATCCCACAGTAATACAAACTACCATCAGAGAATACTGTAAACACCTCTACGCAAATAAACTAGAAAATCTAGAAGAAATGGATAAATTCCTGGACACATATACCCTCCCAAGACCAAACCAGAAAGAAGTTGAATCTCTGACTAGATCAGTAACAGGTTCTGAAATTGAGGCAATAATTAATAGCCTACCAACCAAAAAAAGGTCAGGACCAGATGGATTCACAGCTAAATTCTACCAGAGGTAGAAAGAGGGGCTGGTACCATTCCTTCTGAAACTATTCCAATCAGTAGAAAAAGAGGGACTCCTCCCTAACTCATTTTATGAGGCCAGCGTCATCCTGATACGAAAGGCTGGTAGAGACAACAAAGAAAGAGAATTTTAGACCAGTATCCCTGGTGAACACCGATGTGAAAATCCTCAATAAAAACTGGCAAACTGAATCCAGCAGCACATCAAAAAGCTTATCCACCATGATCAAGTCGGCTTCATCCCTGGGATGCAAGGCTGGTTCAACATACACCAATCAATAAACATAATCCAGCATATGAACACAATGAACAACAAAAACCACCTGATTATCTCAATAGATGCAGAAAAGGCCTTTGACAAAATTCAACAGCCCTTCATGCTAAAAACTCTCAATAAACTAGGTATTGATGGAACATATCTCAAAATAATAAGAGATATTTATGACAAACCCACAGCCAATATCATACTGAATGGGCAAAAACTGGAAGCATTCCCTTTGAAAACTGGCACAAGACAGGGATGCCCTCTTTCACCACTCCTATTCAACATAGTGTTGGAAGTTCTGGCCAGCGCAATCAGGCGGAAGAAAGAAATAAAGAGTATTCAATTAGGAAAAGAGGAAGTCAGATTGTCCCTGTTTGCAGATGACATGATTATATATTTAGAAAACCCCACTGTCTCAGCCCAAAATCTCCTTAAGCTGATAAGCAACTTCAGCAAAGTCTCAGGATACAAAATCAATGTGAAAAAAATCACAAGCATTCCTATACACCAATAATGGACAGAGAGCCAAATCATGAGTGAACTCCCATTCACAATTGCTACAAAGAGAATAAAATACCTAGGAATCCAACTTATAAGGGATGTGAAGGACCTCTTCAAGGAGAACTACAAACCATTGCTCAACGAAATAAAAGAGGATACAAACAAATGGAAGAAAATTCCATGCTCACGGATAGGAAGAGTCAATATTGTGAAAATGGCCATACTGCCCAAGGTAATTTATAGATTAAATGGCCATCCCCATCAAGCTACCAATGACTTTCTTCACAGAAGTGGAAAAAACTACTTTGAAGTTCATATGGACACAAAAATAGCCCACATTGCCAAGACAATCCTAAGCAAAAAGAACAAAGCTGGAGGTGTCATGCTACCTGACTTCAAACAATACTACAAGGCGACAGTAACCAAAACAGCATGGTACTGGTACCAAAACACATATATAGACCAATGGAACAGAACAGAGGCCTCAGAAATAACACCACACATCTACAACCATCTGATCTTTGACAAACCTGACAAAAACTGGCAATGGGGAAAGGATTCCCTATTTAATAAATGGTGCTGGGAAAACTGGCTAGCCATATGTAGAAAGCTGAAACTGGATCCCTTCCTTACACCTTATACAAAAATTAATTCAAGATGGATTAAAGACTTAAATGTTAGACCTAAAACCATAAAAACCCTAGAAGAAAACCTAGGCAATACCATTCAGGACATAGGCATGGGCAAAGACTTCATGACTAAAACACCAAAAGCAACGGCAACAAAAGCCAAAATAGACCAATGGGATCTAATTAAATTAAAGAGCTTCTGCACAGCAAAAGAAACTACCATCAGAGTGAACAGGCAACCTACAGAATGGGAGAAAATTTTTGCAATCTACCCATCTGACAAAGGGCTAATATCTAGAATCTACAAAGAACTTAAACAAATTTACAAGAAAAAAACAAACAACCCCATCAACAAGTGGGCAAAGGATATGAACAGACACTTATCAAAAGAAGACATTTCTGCAGCCAACAGACACATGAAAAAATGCTCATCATCACTGGCCATCAAAGAAATGCAAATCAAAACCACCATGAGATACCATCTCACACCAGTTAGAATGTCAGTCATTAAAAAGGCAGGAGACAGCAGATGCTGGAGAGGATGTGGAGAAATAGGAACACTTACACTGTTGGTGGGACTGTAAACTAGTTCAACCATTGTGGAAGACAGGGATCTAGAACTAGAAATACCATTTGACCCAGTCATCCCATTACTGGGTATATACCCAAAGGATTATAAATCATGCTGCTATAAAGACACATGCATACGTATGTTTATTGCAGCACTATTCACAATAGCAAAACCATGCAACCAAGCCAAATGTCCATCAATGATAGACTGGATTAAGAAAATGTGGCACATATACACCATGGAATACTATGCAATCATAAAAAATGATGAGTTCATGTCCTTTGCAGGGACGTGGATGAAGCTAGAAACCATCATGCTGAGCAAACTATCACAAGGACAGAAAACCAAACACCGCATGTTCTCACTCATAGGTGGGAATTGAACAATGAGAAGACTTGGACACAGGGGGGGAACATCACACACGGGGGCCTGTCATGGAGTGGGGGGCTGGTGGAGGGATAGCATTAGGAGAAATACCTAATGTAAATGGCGAGTTCATGGGTGCAACAAACCAACATGGCACATGTATACCTATGTAACAAACCTGCATGTTGTGCACGTGTACCCTAGAACTTAAAGTATAATAAAAAATAAAAATTAAAATTAAATTAAAATAAAAAACCATAATAAACACGTTTAAGACAGTGGTTCTAAGTGATTGCCCAGGTCAAAAATCAAAACTGATGAGCCTGGGTAATAGGATATAAAATCTAGGAACTATGACTAAAAATGTTTTCCTTTCTTAAAACCAACTTGACACTACAAATAGCATCCTTGAGAAACCAATATGCATGTTTAATAATTTTTGTTTTCCCACTGCGTACCTATTGATTAGTCTTTCCTGTGTGTAGCTCTGAAGGAAGCCTCACTTCTTTCCTGGCATAGGGAGTTCCTTAAACAAGAGTCAGGGACTCTGAATGCCCATTTCCTCTTAACTTATCTATTAATCTGGGATAGCAAACAGAGGAAAGATTTTTAATAGAAGTTGTTTACTAACTTCAGGAAATTGACCCTTCAAGGTTTGAACAATCTTTCTAATGTCATAGAAGGCTTTTCACCCTCAAAGTAACACAGATTAAAAGTAAACACACACCACACACACACACACACAAACACATACTCAGGCAGAGAAACATGAGAGGTGGGGAAGAACTTAACGGTTTGAAACAAAAATCTATCCATTTTCCTCTAGCAAATGAAGAAAATAGGCTACAGGTTCAAATTAGAAAAGATAGTAAAGAAACAGTCTTGTCTTTTTTCTGATTTTCCAACTTAAGGAAGGGTAGTTTTAAATACTTATTCCCTTTTGTTGCTGTTATCATCAGTATATGTTACACACACATGCACACACACACACACACACACAAACATGACTACAGGAGAACAAGTTATCCACATTTTCTCAAACTACTCCCTTTGTGAAAGAGATACCAATCACCCCCAAGTTTTCTTATTTAAAAAGCAACCAAAATACCCACAATAAAATAAAAGTAACCTTCATGCCTATCTACATGTATCTGCAGTCATGTGGCTACATTTGAGGGTCTGAGGGTGAATAAATTTATGAATTTGAAGATTTACTGTGGGCCTGCTACGTGCTAGGCACTATTCTACATGCTCTTGGATAAAAATATAAATCACAGCCAGGCACAGTGGCTCACACTTGTAATCCCAGCAATCTGGGAGACAGAGGTGGGTGGACCACTTGAGGTCAACAGTTCCAGACCAGCCTGGCCAACATGGTGAAATCTCATCTCTACTAAAAATACAAAAATTAGCTGGGTATGGTGGTACATGCGTATAATCCCAGCTACTCAGGAGGCTGAGGCAGGAGAATCGCTTGGACCTGGGAGGCAGAGGTTGCAGCGAGCCGAGATTGCATCACTGCACTCCAGCCTGGGCAACAGAGCGAGACTTTGTCTCAACAACAAAAAATATGTATATTATATATATACTTATATATTATACATATTATATACCTTCATATAATATATAAATGACTGGGGTGGGTGGGGAAAAATATATATAAATGACTTTGTCCTCTAAGTGTTTGAAAGAAGATATCAGATTCATATATAAATAATTAAATAACTATAATAAGATAGAGTTTAGTAAATGTCATATAAGGGTGAGAAAACAAAGAACTCAGAAAACACTAAATTACTTCCGGCTATAGTAAAAGATGAGGGGGCAGAGAATACTCCATAGCATAGGTGGTATTTGAGTGAGCCTTACAGGGTTTGGACATGAAAGGGTGGGGAAGAAGGGGTTTCCATGAAGCAAAAACAATGCAAACAGACATGAAAAAGAGATGTCATTGGATATGATTACAGAAATATTAGTATTACATTTTCCTCTAGTGGCCATTCTTGAAAGGAGATAAGTATGACAATAAGCACAGAAAAGTCAGTTGGAGTGAGATTAGTAGACAGTGATTTAATAGTCATCAGAAATTGCTGAGCAGAGTAGTAATATGATCAGGATTTCTTTTAGGAAAATTAATTTGGCAGTATCCTATATGCTCAATTGTAGGAAAAAGACATGGGAAGCAGTAAAAACATTTTAGATGTCCATTTTAATATCTCAATTTAAAGACATTGAGACAATGAAGACCAAAACTGGGTGATGGCAACTAATGCAGTGGCTGTTGTGCTGAAAAGGGATAAATGTGAGAGAGATTGTGGCAAACAGAATTGGTAGAATTTGATAACTGATTGAATGTGGGAATGTAGAGAAGCCAGAAGAAAGAACAGATTTGAGGAGGTGAATGCCAATATGTAATTCACTGGAATTTGAGGAGCCATCTGCATATAGCTAATATCAACACCACAGAATTTGCTAAGGAAGAATCTAGACAAAGAGAAGATGGTAAAAGTTATAACCTGGGAAAATGCTTACACTCAGGAAAGAGTGAAGTAAACAAGAGGCAAAAGAGAAGCCAGATAAATAAGAAAAGATATAAGAGGATGAGAGTGAGAAAAATATACTGTAGAGAAGGCCAGGGAGTTTCACAGAAATGATAAACAGACTGAAATGTTAATAACAAGTTCAAAATGAGTAAGAATTTACAAAAGACCACTGGAATTTGTTAATGAAGAAATACTTACCAGTGATCTTAGGGAGTAATTTCAGAAGGAAAAAAGATAATTTATAGTATATCTTATTGTACTACAATATGATCTGTATTAAAGCTATTTGAATATGAACAATATGAATTAGGTAGTATGTGTAATTCACCTCTTCATCCTCCATGGTTCCTTGGACAAACAGAAGGTGCTCAATAAACATTTATTGAATTAAATTGGGTCAAATCAAATTAAGTTGAATTGGATTATATTGCATTACATTATATTACTCTACCATAAGAACTGATAATGAAGAGTGAGAAAGGCAACACATACAGAGGATTATTTTTATAATATGGGGTTAACGGTAATAAGAGAAAAATGATAGGAACAGAGAGTCAAGATGAGTTTTGTTCATTTAAAGCTATTAAAGATTTGCTCCTGCTTCTAGTCGAAGGAAAAGACTCTGGTTCTCTGGGAGAATTTGAAGGCAAGAGAGAGGAATAGTGAGGGTACAGAGACCCTAGGGAGAGTGAGCTAGGTGATGGTGATACATACATAAAAACTGATCAAGGTGTACAGTTAAGGCTTTTGAATTTGTGTACTTTATGTAAGTTATAACCCAATAAAAATAAATTAAAAACAATAATAAATACATCAAGAAGGATTGATTTGAGAGCACAGGTGGAGGTTGTTAAATTTTCTCTGAACAATTCTCTGAATTAATATTTCTCTAAATTGTTTCTCTGAAACGATTGCTCACCAAATCCTGTAACTGTACTTCTTCAATCTTAAAGGAAGTTATTTTTTAAATAAACAAAAGTGGTATGTCATGTATATGAATCTTTATTCTACAACTGAATAAATAGATTATGGCTTGCACTTTTTATTCTGCAAGTAGTGCCAATCTCCTATCTAGATAAACTTGGTGACTACTACTACAAATGTAGCAAACGTAGATCTCAGCTACTCACCCACCATTCCTCTTCCAAGTCAAGGAACCGTTCAGTACTGTGTTACGTCTATAGGTATATATTAGGTGCTGATTAAACACTTTTAGAATAATGAATATATATTGGCCAAAGTAAGCTATAAACCACTGTTTACTAAAGAGAATTCCTTGGAACACTAGGTCCACAAAATATCCAGAAAAAATAGTCCATAGTCAAACTAGTTTGGGAAACACTACATACTACAACCTTCTGTGGAGATTTTATAGTTCATATTAGCATATTTAAGGCTATAAGAAGTCATGCAGTAAGGGAACACTTTTAGCTTTGCTCAGCCTAACAGTTTCCAAACCTGTTTGAACACAAGAGCTTTATTTTCCCACATAACTCATTATGTTTTATAGTTTTGAACAGAATGCCCTTTGAGAAATGCTCATTTAGACAAATCCATGGATGACAGGTCCATAGAAAATAATTGGGCAGTGGATATCCACGATCCATTTCTAAGCTTATCCGTTTAATGTTATAGGGGACAATTATAGCATTATACCATGTTATATCTCTTGGTGCTATGTTCACGGACTTAAAAGATACTGAACTGAATGAACCAATAGTCTAACTCATGAAAATATTAGATTCATAAGAAGGAAACTACAAAAGACGTTAGAGAAGAGAAATAGATGGTAAAAGAGCTGAAAAGAGACACTCATAAGAAGATCCTAAAGGAGGTGGGATAACTCAATCTGGAGAAGAGATGGAGAAAGTATCAAATAACTACATAAAAGCATCTAAAATTCGATTTTTTTTTTTTTTTTGAGACAGAGTCTTCTTCTGTTGCCCAGGCTGGAGTGCAGTGGCATGATCTTGGCTGACTGCAACCTCTGCCTCCCAGATTCAACCAATTATCCTGCCTCAGCCTCCCAAGTAGCTGGGATTACAGGTGCCCGCCACCATGCTTGGCTAATTTTTGTATTTTTAGTAGAGACGGGGTTTCGCCATGTTAGCCAGGCTAGTCTCAAACTCCTGACCTCAGGCAATCTGCCCGCCTCAGCCTCCCAAAGTGCTGGGATTACAGGCGTGAGCCACCGCACCTGGCTAAAATTAGAAATTTGCTGGTGGATAGTGCTCTCTATCTCCAACAAGATCAGAGCAAGATTTAATATTAAATTACGGAATGGAAGGTTAAAATTAGTTTCAAGGAACAAAAGATACCGCAACTGAAGAGGATGTAAACACATTGGAAAAACTGATAATGAAAAGAATAGCCTTTCCTTGTTGCCACAGAGATTCTTTTTTTTTTCATTTCCCACACTACACAGATGTACAGAGATTCTTATTTTTCACGTGTGACAGAGGTATGTTCTTACTCAGAAGCAAGAGGCTAGAAGTGATAGCCTTCTGCACAACCTGTGAAACTCGTAGGGATGTGACCTCCCATCTTCCTTACTTGAATTTTCCCAACCACGAGTCAGCAATGGCTGCTCCCAGGATGGGAGTAAAATAACAGAGGCTGCTGAAGGCATGGTATATAGATGTGGAGGTATCTTCATTCCAGTGCAGGAAATACAGGAAATACAGGATCAGCACAGCTGTAGTGGGAAAAAAAAGGAGGCGTGGGGAGACAAAACAAGATAGATGCATTAAAGTGACTTATGGAAAAAAATATTTAATCTCTGGTCTTTATAATGTGATTTTGGCCTTCAGCACTCCCATCAGTGACATGACTGAGAAGTGACTGCCAGGCAGTAGAAGCAGGGCCCCATGGGATTTGTGGGAGTGAATGGGACTATGTTGAATGTACAAATATAATACTCCTCCCTTCAGTCTATGCACACCCCTAGCATCATTTAGGCCAACCATGAACATAACATGGTGCTTCCAATATCCCTTCCCTCTCTTCTCCTTCCCAGCAACAAGATGATAAGAGCTCTTATCTGAATTCCATTCTTCATACCTGCTCCTCAGGTATGAGCTCTTAGCCAAGAACTGTTAGCTCATACCTGAGGAAAAGGTATGAAAAATGTAACTCAGATAATGAGAGCTTTCCCACTTTTTTTTTTTTTTAAGAGATGAGTTCTTGCTATGTTGCCCAGACTGGAATGCAGTGGCCATTCACTGGCACAATTACAGGTGCCCGATAACCTTGAACTCCTGGGCCCAAGCAATCCTCCTGCTTCAGCCTCCCAAGTAGTTGGGGCTACAGGCACATGCCATCATGTCCAGCTCCACCCACTTACCCATTCTCAAAGTCTGTGTTCTGGTTTGTCTCAGGCCTTTCTGATCTTGGCCTATATATTAGGTGAAATCCTATGAGAGATTTATTGGAAGTCTTGGCCAAAGTAAAGGACCAATTTGGACCAAGGCAGAAAGAGTGGACTCGGGAAATAAGTGCATATAAAGAGACCAGGCTGTCACAAACATGGGGTGAGGGTGGGTGGAGGAGAGTAGGTAGGACTCTTGGACACAAAATTACCTTTCATTCCATAATAGGAAAAGCGCTCGCAGAATTCATTCACCACAATGAAGGCAATGCTCAGTGGATAGTTGGAGCCACAGATTGTCTATTCAACAAGAAGGCAATGATTCAAGCATGAGCTGTTTTTCCCTGTTTCAACAATTAGATTTCTTCAAAACTGAAAAATTCATTTATTTCAAATCGTCATGGTAGGTAGTAGAGCAATGGTCTCTACTCTTCATGACACACCTATTAGGTAACACTAAAAGTGCTTACATTACTGATTTAGAAATAATAGAAGCTAATCTGAATATTATTTTGTTTCTTGTTTATTTTACATGGACTTGCTCAAATATTCCTTGGACCTGCTCATCTTCCCACAACTACTAAATGAAAAGCCTAGGGCTCTGGGGCAGAAGAATGGTGATATTTACTTCCTAGGAACAGAATAAAGAGGTAGCCTATGGAATACCTGATATCCAAGCAGTGAGATTCAGATGTCAGTCTCTGCTTAGCTCCACTGTGGGGACTGACCCCTCTTGTCCCCAGCTGTTCTGTTTGCCATGCTGGGAGGAATCCTGGCAATATGATAGCTTCTACTTCAGAGGCTGCTGGAGCCAGGCACAGAGCCCAACATGGAGGGCAGAGATTCCTAAGGGTAAGCTAATTGATCACATTGACTTTAGGCAGAGTTCTTAAATCCTGTAAAATTAAATGCCTACTCTTCCTACTAAAGAGATTCTATAACATTTTCATGATAATCCTACTGGACATTAAAAGAATTATGCTTTTCATGTAATATATCAGTCAGAATATAAGGAATGTTATGTTTTATTTTAATTCCCTATCTATTACAATAGACCAACTAACATGAGAGGAGACATAGAGGTATCTGTCCTCAGTACAGTCAAATCTTGTAAGATTTATATTGCCTCATTTCATGAGAAGTATATACATCTTTGCAAGTAGCCCTAAATTCTTTGGGACCAGAAGAGATATCATTAACTAAAAAAATAGGCAAAATAATAAAGTAATGTATTATTCTTTTAACCCTAGGGATATATATAAATGATCCTCCTAAATATTAATATATTTTAATGTTTTATAATAACTTGTTTGAAACAGACAATGAACTGGGCTTCTTACCTTCGCAGCTCACAGCTTGAGAATTATGCAATCTGGAGTTTAGCTGACACACTGTTAGCTAGTTAGGCAACACCGCCACTGGCTGTGTTAACATACTGATACTGGCATTGTCACTACACCTGTCTCAAATCCTCTGTTCTGTTATTCCAAAGAAATGAGAATAACATCACCTTTTGGCCCACAGTAAGAACTCAGTAAATATTGGCTATCATTACTACATCCTCCCCACTTACAGAATTTTAATGTAAGAATTGACTGAGATGATGAGTTTAGAAGTGCTTTAGCGAGTATATAAATGCAAAACATTACTATTCTCTGTTTCTGTGTCCTATCTCTCACAGTAAACTGGGAACACATAGTAACAGAAATTGGATCTATTCTGAAACTTCCATTGGTGTTCAGCAGAAGACTCTGCACACAGGGAGAACTAAGGGCAGAGTTTTTATATTGGTAAAGAAAGAACAATCACACACAGTTCTCTAGACAAGAATGCTTGCCAAGTTTCCCTGGACATTCAAATTGCTTTTTTCCCCCCAGGGAAACAGAATATGCAATGAAATTCAGCAAGTCCCTGGATCCCAACTGAAGAACTTTGACTACCTCTTCCTGCTGCTTTATGTAAAGGAAGCTTCTGTTTAGATTTGGTTTCAGGTGAATTCTAAATCCAAGAGAGAATCATTTTAATACCCTAATACAGCTCAGCTGGAAGCTCCGGAGCCCAAGGAAGAGAGCCAAAAGAGGGAGGCCATTCCTCTCAGAGGCAGGATTGAATCTAAGGACTCACCGGAGATGGCTTCTTTGGAGGGCTAGGCGGTCGAGGTGGTACCTCTTCAATGGAGACAGGTGAAAAAAGAGTTTCCTTGGACTCATTTTTCTGGAAAGGATTCATGGCTGGCTCCTTACTCTCTCTCTCTCCTCAAGCATTTGGCTTTAGTAGGCAGTTAGGACAGCTGCCAGCCTACTCTGAAAAGGAGGACTGGGAGGGGGAGCCGGTGGCTTCAGCAACTGAGTTTAACTCTGTGGGTGTCAGCTTCAATAGCTTCCTGATCCAGAGCAAAGCAGGAAGCTATAGTTAAAAAGAATGTGTAAAAGTACAGCACAGCAAAGTGAAAACATGCCAAAGATAGAATGAAACAATGCTAGAGAACTGATTAGAAAATCTATGTTTAAGAAAGATTATCTTAGCAAAGGAGTAGAAGATAGTTAAGAACACAACACCTCGAGCACAGATTGAAAAACTGATTCCAAGGTCAGGCGCGGTGGTTCACGCATATAATCCTAGCACTTTGGAAGGCCCAGGCAGGCGGATCATTTTAGGTCAGGAATTCAAGACTAGCCTGGCCAACATGGTGAAACCCTGTCTCTACTAAAAATACAAAAAAAAAAAAAAATTAGCTGGGTGTGGTGGCGGGCACCTATAATCCCAGCTACTCAGGAGGCTAAGGCAGAAGAATCACTTGAACCCGGGAGGCGGAGGTTGCGGTGAGCTGAGATTGCACCATTGCACTCCAGCCTGGGCAACAAGAGCGAAATTCCATTTCCCAAAAAAAAAAAAAAAAAAAAGAAAAACTGATTTCAAGGTAACAATAGCTGTAATTTATTGAACATCTATTGGAAGGTTAATATATATGAATTACATCTATGTTGTATGTATATATAACATATACATTTATTCTAATTCATATTACTATCCCCATTTTATAGAAAGTAATGTTCCCAGAGGTTAAGAAATTTGTTCAAAGTACTTGTCCAGTAAGTGGCAGATCTGGAATTTTCACTATGCCATGACAGCTGGGAAAAGTGGAGTTAGTATCAGTCATTATTCAGGTATGGAGGTTACATAAATGGAATGTAGGAATGCAGAGGATTAAAATGCATTGGAGAAGGAAAGTCATCATAAAACTGAGTTTGGGAGATAAGAAAGATGGTGAGTTTTGGCTGGGTGCAGCGGCTCACGCCTATAATCCCAACACTTTGGCAGGCCGAGGTGGGCTGATCACAGCTCAGGAGTTCAAGATTAGCCTGGCCAACATAGTGAAACCCCATCTCTACTAAAAATACAAAAATTAGCTGGGTGTGGTGGCACACGCCTGTAGTCCCAGCTACTCAGGAGGCTGAGGCACGAGAATCATTTGAACCCAAGAGGCAGAGGTTGCAGTGAGCCAAGACCCCACCACTGCACTCCAGCCTGGGCGACAGAGCAAGACTTGAAAGAAAGAAAGAAAAGAAGGGAAAGAAAGGAAAGAAAGAAAAGAAAAGAAAGGAAGGAAGGAGACTTTTGTTTTCAACATCATAAAAGTTCAGCTAGAAATAGCCTATAAGCAATTAAAGAGGTGGGGCTAAAGAAAATGAGAGAAAAGGATTGGTGATATACATTTGGGAACCATTTTTCTTCTTTGCTAAAGTCATTCCTTATATTTTCATTTTCTCACTTCAAGATTAATCTACTTTTTCATTTAATAAATAAAATTTAATTTGAGCAAAAATTGTGAACCAGTTACTTTCTAGGTACTGTTGTGAACACCATTTTCCTTAATTATACATTTAGTCCTTATCAGAAGAGGAACAAGAACAAATATGATAATGCTAGGTGCATTTTATGCTGTGTTATTTTTGTCAAGCCAAAGAAGTAAAAGAATAACAAGAGAGCATGGTGCCCCTCTAGTTGTTTGTCAAAAGAAAAGGGAAAAGAAAGGCTAGAGAGCTATAAAAGAAATAAGAAAAATGAAGACTAAAGCAACAAGGTCAGGCAACATCAGAATGAATTATTTTATTTGAAAATACAAGAGAGAAAACCTATAACTCTATCCCTCACAAAATTTTTACATTAACTATTCAAATAATTTATTGAAAAATAGGGCCAGGATAAACTGTCTTTTCCTCTCTAAACTTTAACTCAGACTTTGACCGTATCTTCTCGGCTTCTATTACACCCCTCATTTCTACTGTCTCCCACCAACCTCTACCCAAAGAACAGTCCAGCTTCATTTCTGACTGTGGCATTAATAATTAAGCTATAGTTATTCTTTCAGGAAGCACTGCCATTTCTGACTTGGTTTGGTTAATGACTTTGGATGGAAAATAAATGGTCAGAAGTTACTAGTCAAGTTAACTAGCAGAGGCACAGATGCCTTGAAGATCCACTTATGTCGTGGCTTTCCTTGATCTGGCAGAGTAGATGGAATAGCACCTGTATGCAATGTACCAATTTATTTGTGCTCATAGGTATCCCAAATACTAAACTTTGGAGTATTGGCAGTGGTTTTCTGACACTCCTTTGTTTAGACAAAATTCTTCTTTTGATTATGGCAATATAGTGATAGTATTCACAGGATCAAATAATATCAGAGATGGAAGGAATCTTAATCTTGTCCTATGTGAGTGAAACTTCCGTGAGGATAAGAATCATTTTCCTTTGGAAATTCCAATTCAGTAGATCTCGGTAGGGATCTAAGAATCTTTGTTTTCAACAAGCACCTCTAGCAATTCTTACGCTAGGAATTTGGGAAACACTGGTCATAAATTTTCTCCTATTCTAGCCTGAAGGATATTTCAGAGGAATTCAGAAGCGACAAAGCAAGGACTGGAACCCTAGGCTCCCAAGGCACAGTCTTGAGCCATTTATATAATATTAAGATGGCTCTTAAATCCTATTATTTTGCTAACATCAGATAGAAGGAGAAAGGGAAAAGATAAAAAGAAAGCACCTCCCAGACAGAAATGAGCACCAACTATTCTGAGACAAACAATAATAAAAGTGAAAGAATCTAAGTATCAGTGATGAGTAAAGAATATTTGTGTCCTTAGTGATTACAACACCAGAAAACATTTATTATGACATATGATAAAGTTTTAGTTATATATACATAAAAGTAGACTGCCGCTCTAAGTTAATAGAATCTAATATAGTCAGAGAGAAGAGGAAAATATGAAATTAAAAGGAAACATATATTTAACAAGTTCTCTAAATTAAAATACACAAAAATAAATTGTATCAAACATCAGTCACAAAGAAATAGAAAAGGGAAATCTAAGGAATACATTTATATACTTATTTATATAAATAGATTTAGGAATAAATCTAACAAAAGATCTTCTAGACCTCAATATTAAAAACTATAAAATTTTACTGAAAGAAATTGAAGAAGATCTAAATAAATGGAAACATACCATGCTTATGATTTGGAAGGCTCATATTGTAAAGATGTCAACATTTCTCAAAACATTCTACAGTTCTAAAACAAAATCCCAGCAGGTTTTGTGAGTATAGAAAATGACAAGCTGACTTTTTAAAGTCAACTTGGAAGTGCAAAGAGCCAAGGATAGCAAAGTCAATCTTAAAGAATAACGGTGGACGATTGTATTACCCAATCTAAGACCTATTTTAAAGATAGTTATTATATCAGAGTGGAATTGACACAGATACATAGGACAACCAATGAAACAACACAGAGTTCAGAAAATGATTCACACACATAATGTTTATAACAAAGATGATGCTGCAATACAGTGAAGAAAATGATGTTGATTTCAATAAATAAACACCATTTGAATATCCATACCCCCTAAATTATTTTGACCCTTATTTTACAACACACACAAAAATAATTTGTATATAAATTGCCTATCTAAATGTTAAAGTAAAAAAAAAATGTCTTTAGAGGAAAACATAAGAGAACATCTTTATGATTGTGGAGTATGTCAGCATTTCTCTTTTTTTCTTTCTTTTTTTTTGTTTTTGAGACGGAGTCTCTGCTCTGTTGCCCAGGCTGGAATGCAGTGGCACGATCTCTCTGCAACCTCCACCTCCCGGGTTCAAACGATTCCCCTGCCTCAGCCTCCTGAGTAGCTGGGATTACGGGCACGCGACACCACACCCGGCTAATTTTTGTATTTTTAGTAGAGATGGGGCTTCACCATGTTGGTCAGGCTGGTCTCAAACTCCTGACCTCGTGATCAGCCCACCTCGGTCTCCCAAAGTGCTGGAATTACAGGCATGAGCCACTGTACCTGGCCAGTATTTCTTAAATAAGATATAAAATATGGTAACCATGAAATAAAAAAAAGATATGTTGGACAATATTAAAATTGAGAACTTTTGTTGACCACTCTGCAAATTGTCAAAAGACAATTTACAGAGGGGAAGAAAATATTTGTGTTACATATATCTGTCAAAGGATTTGTGTCCAGATTATATAAGTAACTGCATAAATCAATAACAAAAAGATTAATAAGTAAATGGAAAAATATTCAAAAGATCTGAACAGCCGACACGGTGGCTCACGCCTGTAATCCCAGCACTTTGGGAGGCCGAGACAGGTGGATCACCTGAGGTCAGGAGTTTGAGACCAGCCTGGCCAACATGGTGAAACCCCGTCTCTACTAAAACTACAAAAAATTAGCTGGGTGTGGTGGCGGGCGCCTGTAATCCCAGCTACTTGAGAGACTGAGGCAAGACAGTTGCTTGAACCTGGGAGGCGGAGGTTGCAGTGAGCTGAGATGGCACCACTGCACTCCAGCCTGGGCGATAGAGCAAGACTCTGTCTCAAAAGAAAAAAAAAAAAGATTCGAACAGATATTTTACAAAAAGAAAACCCAAGTAGCCAATAAATCTGTGAACAGGTTATCAACTGTATGGAGGTAAATACAGTTCATTTAGCTAGTCCTATATTGATGTATGCTCAGGTTTAGTCTTGGGAAAGGAAACTATCTCGGGCCTCTTCAAGCTGGGAATTACTCAGGGCAAGTCTGCCTCCCATTCTATTCAGTCATCCCTCTGCTCACAGAGACAGATGATGCATATTCTGATTGCCTCCTTTGGAAAGACTTATCAGAAACTCGAATGCAACCATCTGTCTCTCACCTTCCTGTGACCTGGAAGCGCCCAGTTGTGGGGGCTCTGCGTTGAGTTGTCTCCACCTTTCTGGACGGAACTAATGTATTTCTTACATATATTGATTGATGTCTCATATCTCCCTAAAATGTAAAAAACCAAGCTATGTCCCAACCACCTTGGGCATAAGTCATCAGAACTTCCTGAGGCTGTGTCACCGGCTAGTCCTCAGCCTTGGTAAAATAAACTTTCTAAGTTAACTGAGACTGCCAGGCCTGTAATCCCAGTACTTTGGGAGGCTGAGGGGGGCGGATCACTTGAGGTCAGCAGTTTGAGACCAGCTTGACCAACATGGTGAAACCTCATCTCTACTAAAAATATGAAAATTGGCCAGGTGTGGTGGCCGGCACCTGTAATCCCAGCTACTCTGGAGGCTGAGGCAGGAGAATCGCTTGAACCGGAGAGGCGGAGGTTGCAGTGAGCCGAGACCCCGTCATTGCATTCCAGCCTGGGCAACAAGAGCGAAACTTCGTCTCAAGTAAATAAATAAATTAATTAATTAACTAAGACATGTCTCAAACTTTCAGGGCTCACAGTCTTTTTCTATTATAAGTAATACTGCAATAATAACATTGCACAGAAGTTAAATATATGTGTAGGATAAATTTCCAAGAAGTGAGACTGCCGAGCCAAAATATATGCTTTTATAATTTTTGGAACTGCCTATTCATTTTCTTTGCCCATTTTTCTAGAGTCGTTTGTCCCCTTCTTGTAAATTTGTAAGATCAGTTTAAACATTATTGATATTAATGTTCTGCCATCCTCTATATTGCAATATTTTTCCTATTGATTTTATTTATGGACTTTTAAAATTAAACATACTTGAAGTAAATGCACAAATCTTAAGTGTACAGCTCTGTTAATTTTTATATATGTGTAACTCACACAAGCACTACCTAGATAATGTTAAAAAAATTTCTAGCACGTGAATGCCAAAAGTCCTTCAGAGATAATACCACTGCCTCCCTTCTGCCTCCCAGTCAAACCCTCCTCCCTCAAGGTCACTGTTCCACAAAATGGTACTCTGAGTGGCCAAAGACTGGACAGATATCATATCCAAACCACTTTAAGCCAACAAGACTTTGTCCTTCGCTAATGGATCTGTATGTGTAAGGGAATACATTCAAAGAACATGTTATTTTCAAGTCTTCCCAAGTTCTATTTTTCATCAGGCCCTTTTGCGTTTACTATGCACATGCCTCAGGATTGGTCAGGAGTGTGTGAATAGCTTAGGCCATCTCTGGTTTCTGCTGCACATGTACCCAGTCTCAGCCTGAAACACAATTGCCCCAACTAGGATTGCAGCCTCAGGGCAGTAGGGCCAATAAGCTCTTGGCCTTCTCTCCCTAGTCAGCATCCCAGAAGTCACTTTCACTTAAAATGTTTCTGGGCATGAGTGTCAACTACCCCTTCAAATTGAGTGAGTTTCTTTCAGGAGACAGAGAAGTTGCCAGTCCTGAAAATATTAGTTATCAATCTTTTCATAATATATTTTTATTATACTTTTTTTCCATTCTTGGGTTCCTAATTTTGATTCATGTCTTAATAAATTAGAAATTACTACAATAATTATTATAGGAATGGTATATGAATGATAGAATTCCTGAATTCTTATATGTCTAAGAATACCTTCTTACCAAACTATGGATGACATCTGATGAATACATAATTCATAGGTCACATTAATACCCTTGCACAGATGCAGCTTTATTACCTTTAGATTTTAGTCTTGTAGAATAATTCAAAGTCCTTTGATTTTTGTTCTTTTGTAGCCAACTTACTTTTTCTGCTTGCATGCTTACATTACCATCAGTTTTTTTTTTTTTTTTTGAGACGGAGTCTCACTCTGTCACCCAGGCTGGAGCGCAGTGGCGAGATCTCTGCTCCCTGTAAGCTCCACCTCCTGAGTTCACGCCATTCTCCAGCCTCAGCCTCCTGAGTAGCTGGGACTACAGGCGCCCGCCACCACACCCAGCTAATTTTTTTTTTTTGTATTTTTAGTAGAGACAGGGTTTCACCATGTTAGCCAGGATGGTCTCGATCTCCTGATCTCGTGATCCGCCCGCCTCGGCCTCCCAAAGTGCTAGGATTACAGGTGTGAGCCACCGCGCCCGGCCTACCATCAGTTTAATCAAACCATTCAGTACGGATCAAACCAAAAGTGTATATGTTTAGAATCATGTCAGGATCATCAGTTGTTTCTGGCAGAGAACCTTTTATCTGAGAACTTATCTAACCCACTAGCTCCCTACATTTTGGTATCTGAAAACACATCAAATAAGGAGATACAAAAGCATGGGAGATATTATTTCATTCTTCTCTCTCTGAGGTACTTATATATACCCTTGAGTGGTATAAAGAATGATATACTATGTATTCGATCCATAAAAAAAGGTCTTTAAGAATGTTTCACTTATGAGGGATATAATAAGGAGGGGAAATGATGTACTGAAGATGTACTGTTCAGCTTGCTGGAAGTTTGAAAATATAATGCATGTTATACAGCCAGCTTTATCAGCTCATATCACCATGCCCCCATTTCTGGTAGTGTTAACACCAAAAAGAAAACTCAGCATAACAACTTTCAGTAAAAACCATTGTAATTACTATATTAAAATGATAAGCATTTTACTAGCCACTTTGAATTATGAGCTTGCTTATTAATTATGAGTTAAGTAGTAAATAACATAGTTGTAGTTCTTGGCTAAGTATTGATAAATAAAATAGAAATGAAAATGAAGACAGATTAACTAAAATTAGGCTAGAAAGAGAAAAGGAGAAAGCAAGATAAAAATAAAAACTTATAAATTAAAAAAAAACTACACAAATTCCAAAGGTAAGAAATTGAATTCAAAAATTTTTCATTATTGACGAAACTTGGAAGCAACCAAGATGTCCTTCAGTAGCTGAGTTGATCAATAAACTGTGATACATTCAGACAATAGGAGAGTATTCAAACTCAAAAAAAAATGGGCTATCAAACCATGAAAGACATGGAGGAAACTTAAATGCATATTATTAAGTGAAAGAAACTAATCTGAAAAGGCTATGTTCTGTATGATTCCAACTACACGACATTCTGGAAAATGCAAAACTATGGAGACAATAAGATTAGTAGTTGCTGGGGGTTAGAGGGAAAGGACGAATGAATAGGCAGAACACAGGATTTTTAGGGCAGTGATACTATTCTGAGTGTTACTAAAATGATGAATACACATTTGTCAAAAATCCATAGAATGTACAACATCAAGACTGAACCCTAATGTAAACTATGGACTTTATGTAATAATGATCTATCAATGTAGGCTCATCTATTTTAACAAATGTGCCACTCTGGTGTGGGATATTGATAATGAGGGGAGAAGAAATAAGACCTTCTCAACTTTGTTATGAACCTAAAACTTCAACTTTGCTATGAACCTAAAACTGCCGTATTTTATTATATATATATAACTTTATATATAATATATATTTATATATAAACTGTCTAAAACACAATAAATAAATTTATATAAATAAACTGTCTAAAAAACAAATACATAACATCAACTGAAATTTCTGAATCAAATTTAATTTCTTTTCTCATCAAAAGTTAAGACATATTTCCCTCAGTCTTAGGAATTTTTATTGTTAATACAAAATAAATTATACATGCTGTATAAATTTTTATTTATAGCTAAATATTTCTTCAGTCATCACTGTCACTTCCTGATTCACTCAGCTGCAAATCATTTCCTAAAATAAGAAAGAAATAACAAAACTGTAGTAATTAAATATTTAATATTTATTTTTGCATAACATAAATTTTACACAAGATATAGCCCCCAAGCGTGATTCTGTTTACCTAGTATTTTGCTTATTCTGTAATTCAGTGACACAATTATTAACTCAAATAATTAATACTGCGTGTAAAGAAAAAATATACCACCAAACTTCAGCACAGTTTTAGTATTTCCTGGCATCCATTTTAGTCTTCTTTTACATATCCCCATCTCTCTTTTTTTATCTCACTGATTTAATTAAATCGGGAAATGAGAAAAATGTAGTTTAGAAGATTAAACTATATCATTTTGAAGAGTGAAAAAAATGTTATTTTTTTTACTTAAAATGGAGTCAAAATCATTAAATAATATATGTCAAGGATAATTCACCATTGATTCCTTTTGTAATTCATTTATGTACTTACAGTCATAGAGCTTACAGTCCAGTGGGGGAGACAGACAGTAAACAAATAAACAAATATATAACATAATGCCAAGTAGGGATAAGTGCCATGGAAAAATGAAAATGGGTATGGAGATGGCAGTGGCAGGTGCTATTTTAAATAGGGTAGTTTTGAAGGCCTTTTTGAGGGCTGACATTTGAACAGAGATCCAAATATAGGAAGAAAGTCATAAAAAATGGAGAATGTGGAGGTGAAGTGACCAGGCTAAAAGAACAGAAGTGCAAATGCCCCAAGGCAGGAGCATATTTGTTGCATTCTCTGACGTGCAAGAAGGCCACTGTGAGTGGAATGGAATGAATAAGGAAGATAACAGTAGTAAATGAGGTCAGAAAGATATCCAGAAGGTCATGGTAAAAACTTTGGATTTTGTTTGAAAATGTAATGAGAATTCATGAGAAAATTTTAAGCAGGCAACTAACTGAAAACCGGTTGTAGATCAGTAAATACGCCATAATGGTGTGGAAGAAACACAGAAACAAGAGAGCAGTTGTAAGTCTAATGCAGTCTCTCATGTAAGGAATAATGTTGGCTTTGACTCAGGTAGTCTGGGGGAGGTGACGCTAAGTGGTCAGATTCATAATGTACTTTGAAGACAGAGTTTATAGGACTAATTAAAACATTGAATTTAGGGTACAAGAGAAAGAAGTGAAGAATGACCCCAAGGTTTTTGTTCTGAACAACTGGATAAGTCATTTACTGAGTTATCATTTACTGAGATGAGAAACACCAGAGGAACATGGTTGTAGAAGAAAAATCACAAGTTCAATTTTGATGTGGTAAATTTGAGATACCTAGTAAATACCCAAATATATATGGTACTGGCAGTTGGATATACAAGTCTGGAGCTAAAGGTAGAGGCTGGAGCTAGAAATAAAGATTTGATCGTACAGGTTTATCTGAAGCAAACAGACTGAATGAAATCACTTAGGTAGTAAATTACAATGGTTAAAAAAATTCTTGTATTTTTTAACTAATCCACAATCAAAAAAGCTGGCATGTTTTGAAATCAATACCTAATTTAAGAAGAATAGTTTTTAGGCCACGTATAAATTATAAGATGTCTCAGTCTTTCGCATGAACTGCAGAACTGATAACATCATTTGATAAAGAAATCTGCTAGGCCGGGCACGCGGTGGCTCATGCCTGTAATCCCAGCACTTTGGGAGGCTGAGGCAGGCGGATCATGCGGTCAAGAGATTGAGACCATCTTGGCCAACATGGTGAAACCCCGTCTCTACTAAAAATACAAAATTATCTGGGCATGGTGGCGCATGCCTGTAGTCCCAGCTACTCGGGAGGCTGAGGCAGGAGAATCACTTGAACCTAGGAGGTGGAGGTTGCAGTAAGCCGAGATCACGCCACTGCACTCCAGCCTGGTGACAGAGTGAAACTCCATCTCAAAAAAATAAATAAATAAATAAATAAATAAGAAAATCTGCTAAAACTTCTTCTGCGCATCTGGTTCTCATGACCATCTCATCACTTTCATTTCTTTTTTTTTTTGAGATGGAGTTTCACTCTTGTCACCCAGGCTGGAGCACAATGGCGCTATCTCGGCTCACTGCAACCTCCACCTCCCTGGTTCAAGTGACTCTCCTGCCTCAGCCTCCCGAGTAGCTGGGATTACAGGCATGCGCCACCATGCCTGGCTAATTTTTTTGTATTTTCAGTAGAGTCAGGGTTTCACCATGTTGGCCAGGCTGGTCTCGAACTCCTGACCTCAGGTGAATCACCTACCTTGCCCTCCCAAAGTGCTGAGATTACAGGTGTGAGCCACCTTGCCTGACGCATTTCATAATTTTCAAGGATTAAGTTTCCACTTATAGAACTATTATATGACATAAGAATGTTATATGATGCCTGTAATATGAGTTTTTCAAGTGACACAAACCCAAACGTACTCAGGGTTCCATTTTGCCTTTATAGACTTTATGCTATCAAGGTTAGGAAATATTCAGTCAAGTTTTGAAGATATAAGATTAGCCTTTGATTATGAGTTGCTTAGTAAAGAAAATGTGCTTTCAATCATAGCTGTAATTATGACTCAGAAAAAGAGAGTTTACCCATAAAAATATATTCAGGCATTTAAATCAAGTTATCACTGAGAGTAGTACTGCCCCCCAGGGGATGATACAGAAATTTACATGAGGGGTTGCTTGTCCTGTTGGCTGTAGATTGCTAATAGCATTTAGTGGGAGGGGAGTTTAGGAATGCTAAATATCTTGCAATGGACGAACCAGTCTTGCAAAATAAAGAACTCTTCTACATTCTGTGAAATTTTTGAAAGTCTGGTGGAATATGTACTTGGAAGATCTATTTATAAATTTAAAACCAGAGCTGAAGTACATTTTCATAAATTCCAAGTATTGTTTTGCACATATTTAATTGAAACTTACAAGTATGCAGCTATCATGTAAACTGAAGACGATTTTGTTTTGTATTTTTTAAAAACTTTTCAAAAATTTTCTTTTAAAAATAGTTTGGGGCAACACATTAGTAACATCAATGCTGCTCATTGTATTTGGAGCAGCAACACAGCATAACAACACTTGTCTGTATAGTCAGCGGTAGATGCAATTTTTTAATATATACGCATATACTTTTCTAGTCCTTATTTCTACAGGTTAAATAAAAAGAAAAATTGTTGACAATATGAGTTGAATGTTGTTTTGTTTTTCTTAAATCCAAACCTATGCATTAAAAGTAACTGCAAAAACATGGTTACTTCATTGTATCTTCTGATATAGCTATTCTTTAACATTTACAAAGTTAGAACACATATTATTATAAATTTTTTATTTTTCCTTTATATTAAATTAATGCTTTTCAAAGATGTATGTACACAGATTATATTAAGCTATGAAATTCATTTCAAAATAGTAAAGGAGAATTAAAAATATCTGTTACAAAAGGGGGTGTTGGGTCTTATAAAGCTGAGCAATGGGATGATTGCAGTAATGGTCAGAGATGGTTTATTTCATTAGGAAACTCCTAGTTTAGATACATCAGGAAAAGAAATTTCACTATTTTTACTTAAAAAAAAAAAAAACAACCACCTCCCAAGTGGTTATTACTGACAGACAAAAACACTACGGACTTTACTTTTGCGTATATCTTTTGCATCTAATAATCTTTCCAAATTATTTTATTAGTTCTATCGTTTGCTGATTCTTTTGGATTTCCTATGTAGATAATTTACATTCCTACAAATTAAGAGTATTTTATTTCTTGTTTCCAATTTTTATATCATATTTCTTTTACTTGTTTTATTGTATTTCCTAGCAAATTATTGATCAATAGAGTGCTCAACGGAAATAACATTAGTCCTCTTTGTCTTGTTCTTGAATTTAACGGGAATGCTCCTAACGTCTCTATTAGTATGATGTTTGTAGGAGTTCTGTTTTTTGGTCATTAACTTTTATAAAGCTAAGAAAATCCTATTATGTTCATCCTTTGGTAAATGTTTTTATTTATTTTACTTTATTTTTTTTTTTGAGACAGAGTCTCACTCTGTCGCTTAGGCTGGAGTGCAGTGACAAGATCTCAGCTCACTGTAAACTCCACCTCCTGGGTTTGAGCAATTCTCATGCCTCAGCCTCCTGAGTAGCTGGGATTATGGGTGTGTACCAGCATGCCTGGCTAATTTTTGTATTTTTAGTAGAGACAGGGTTTCATCATGTTGCTCAGGCTGGTCTCGAACTCCTGGCCTCAAGTGACCCGCCTGCCCCGTCCTCCCAAAGTGCTGGGATTACAAGTGTGAACTACTGTGCCCAGCCTCAAGTACATGTTTTCAAATTAATAAATATTGAATTTTGTCAAGTTATTCATTTGTTGAAATGATCATATGGGTTTACTTCTATAATCTGTTAATGTGGTGAATTAGATTGATACCATTTCATATGTTTAACATTTCTTACATTTCTGTGATGACCCTTATTTGGTTGTGATTTGGTAAATTATACTTTTTCTACAAAACCATCCGTTCCCATGTCAAATTTATTGGAATAAATTTTTTAATAAAATTATAATTAAGGCTGGGTGCATTGGCTCACACCTGCAATCACAGCACTTTGGGAGACTGAGGCGGGTGGATTGCCTGAGCTCAGGAGTTCGAGACCAGCCTGGGCAACACAATGAAACCCCATCTCTACTAAAATACAAAAAAATTAGCCGGGTGTGGCAGCATGCGCCTGTAGTCCCAGCTACTTGGGAGGCTGAGGCAGAAGAATTGCTTGAACCTGGGAGGCAGAGGTTGCAGTGAGTTGAGACTGTGCCACTGGACTCCAGCCTGGGCAACAGAGTAAGGCTCTGTCTCCAAAAAAAAATAATAATAATAATAATTTTTTGAAAATAACAAATTGGAAAACCTAATGATAATTGATAAATTTGTGGACATATACCACCTACCAAGATTGAACCAAGAAAAAATAGAAAACATGAACAGGTCAAGTACAAGTAATAAGACTGAATCAGTAATAAAAAGTCTCCCATCAAAAAAAAGTTCAGGACCTGATGGCTTCAATACTGAATTCTACCAAACATTTAAAGAATAAATACCAATTCTTCTCAAATTCTTCCAGAAAACTGAAGAGGTGAGAATTCTTCCAAACTCATTCTATGAGGCCAGCATTACCCTGATACTGAAACCAGACAAAGACACAACTATAGGTCAATATCTCTGATGCAAATACATGCAAAAATCCTCAACAAATAGTAGCAAACCAAATCCAACAGCACATTAAGAGGATCATTCACCATGGTAAGTGGGATTTATCCCAGAGATGTAGGAATAGTTCAACATACTCAAATCAATAAATGTGAAATATCACACCAACAGAATGAAGGACAAAAACCATATGATTATCTCAATAGATGCGGAAAAAGCATTTGATAAAATTCAACATCACTTTATGATAAAAAACCCTCCACAAACTAGATCTAGAAGGAGTGTACCTCAACATAATAAAGTCCATATAAGAGAAACCCACAGTTAACATTATACTAAATGGGGAAAAGCCGAAAGCTTTTCTTCTAGGAGCTGGAACAATATAAGGATGCTCACTCTCACCATTCTTATTAAACACAGCACTGGAAGTCCTAGCCAGAGCAAAGAAACAAGAGAGAAAAATAAAGGGCATCCAAATTGTAAAGGAGGAAGTCAAACTGTCCCTGTTTGCAGATGATAAAATCTTATAAAGAGAAAACCCTAAAAGCTCCACAAAAAACTCAGCATTGATAAACAATTTCAGTAAAGTTGCAAGATACAAAAATCAACATACAAAAATTATTAGCATTTCTATAAACCAACAAGAAGAAATCAAGAAAGCAATCCCATTTACAATAGCTAAACACACACACACACACACACACACACACACACACACACACACACCCCAAAACACTAAGGTCCAGGACAGTGGCTCATGCCTGTATTCTCAGTGCTTTAGGAGGCCAAGGCAGGAGGACTGCCTGAGGCCAGGAGTTCAAGACCAGGTTGTGCAACACAGTGAGACTCAGTCTCTATTTAAAAAAAAAAAAAAAATTAGCTGGCATGGTGGTGCACACCTACAGTCCCAGCAACTTGGGAGCTTGGGGAGGGAAGATCACTTGACCCCAGGAGTTCAAGGCTGCAGTGAGCTGTAATCATGCCATTACCTTTCAGCCTGGGCAACAGAGCAAGACCCTGTCTTTAATTAAAAAACAAAACAAAACAACAACACAACAACAAACCTAGGAATAAATTTAACCAAGAAGGTGAAAGAGCTTCACAAGGAAGACTATAAAACACTGATGAAAGAAATGGAAGTGGTCACAAAAAATGGAAAGACATGCCATGTTCATAGATTGAAAGAATTATAATGTGAAAATAACAATACTACCAAAAGCAATCTACAGATCCAATGCAATACCTATCAAAATACCAAAGACATTCTTCACAGATACAAAAAAAAATCATAAGCTTCATATAGAAGCACAGATGATGCCAAATAGCCAAAGCAACCCTGAACAAAAAGAACAAAGCTGGAGGCACCACACTACCTAAGAAAACAGCATGGTATTGGCATAAAAATAGACACATAGACCAATGGAACAGAACAGAGAACCCAGAAATAAATCCACATATTTATAGTCAATTGATTTTTCACAAAGTCACCAAGAACATTTTGTGGGGGAAAGGACAGTCTCTTCAATAAATGGTGCTGAGAAACTGGTTATCCTTAAAAAAAAAAAAAAGAAAGAAAGAAAAGAAAAAAAAAAGGAACTAGACCCCCATTTCTTACTATAAACAAAATCAAAAGGGATTAAAGACTCAATTCTAAGACCTGAAACTGTGAAACTACTAGAAGAAAACATTAGGGAAACATTCTAAGAGATTCATCTGGGCCACGATTTTTTTGTATGTAAGACCTGAAAACACTGACAACAAAAGTAAAAGTAGACAAGTGGGATCACATCAAACTAAAAAGCTTCTGCACCACAAAAGAAACAATCAATGGAGTAAAGGGACAATCTACAGAAGGGGAGAAAATATTTGCAAAGTATCCATCCAACAAGGGATTAAAAACCAGAATATATAGAAATTCAAACAACTCAATGGCCAAAGAACCCCCATATAATACCAATTAAAAATGCGCAAATAATCCAAGTAGATTTTTCTCAAAAGAAGACATTTAAAATCAATGATTTTAAAAAATGCACACAGGCATATGAAAAAATACTCATCATCACTAATAATTAGGGAAATGCATATCAAAAGCATAAAGAGACATCATCTCACCCCAGTTAAAATGGCTATTATTGGAAAGACAAAAATAACATGCTGACAAGGACACAAAGGGAAGGCTTGAGGGAATGTAAATTAGTACAGGCACTATGGAAAACAGTATGGAGGTTCCTCAAAAAACTATATAGATCTACTATATGTTCCAGCAATCTCACTGCTAGGTATATTTCCAAAAGAAAGGAACTCAGTATATCAAAGTGATGTCTGCAAGCCCATGTTTATTGCAGCATTATTCACAAGAACCAATATATGGAATCAATCTAAGTGTCCATTAATGGATGAATAAATAATTAATATACATAGAATACTATTCAGACATAAAAAGGAATGGAATCTTGTCATTGGCAGCAATATGAATGGAACTGGAAGTCATTATGTTAAGTGAAATAAGCCAGGCACAGAAAGAAAAATATCATATGGTTTCACTCACATGTGAGAGTTAATAAAGTCTATCTCATGGAGATAGAGAGTAGAATGATGGTTACCAGAGGCTCGGAAAGGTGAAGACAGGGATAAACAGAGGTTGGTTAGTGGGTACAAAAATACAGTTAAATAAATTTAATAAGTTCTAGTGTTCAACAGCACAGTAGGATGACTATAGTTAACAACAATTTATTGTATATTTCAAAATAGCTAAAAAAGAAGATTTGAAATGTTCTTAACCCCCTAAAAAGGACAAATGTTTGAGGTAATGTATATCCTAATTATCCAGATTTGATCACTACACATTGTATGCTGGTATCAAATTATCACGTGTAAGTCATAAATATGTATATTGTATATCAATAATTTTTTAAAATATACTTATAATTTTAACTTAATTTTCTTCCTTAATATTGTCTATTTGAGATTTTTCTATTTTTCTTCTCAGCCCTTGTTAAAGATTGGTCTATTCTATTGGTCTATTTTGTTAGTTTTCAAAGAAACAAATTTTTAGTTTTGTTGATTTTCTAATGTTTCCTTATCTATTATTTTCATTATTATTATTTTATTATTATATTTATATTATCTATTATTTTATTATTATCTATTATCTATTATCTATTTCTATATCTATTATCTATGATTTTATAATGTTTCATTATCTATTACATTAACTTCTATTCGTCTATATTATTTTCTTTCTCTGCTTTAAGATGTTATTGTTCTTCTAGTACCTCAAAGCGAACCTTTCACTCATTTATCTTCAATTTTTTTAAATAACATTTTGAGATTATAAATTTCCCTATAATGAGCTGGACACAGTGGTATATGCCTGCAGTACTAGATACTGGGGAAGCTGAGGCAGGAGAATCACTTGAGCCCCTGAGTTCGAGGCTGTAGTGCACCATGTTTGCACCTGTGACCACTACACTCCAGCCTGAGCAACAAAGTGAGACTCCATCTCTAAAATAAAGTTAATCAATTAATGAATTAATTAAATTTCCTATTATCCTTTAAAATATATCCTTGGAAGTACCAAAACTGCTGTGATATTTATTATTTATTATTTTTTATCTTCATAACAGTATTCAATTTTTTAATATTGTTCAATTATAAATATTTTGTAATTTCATTGTAGTTGCCTTTTAACATGTAAGTTATTTGGCATGTGCTTTGAAATTTAGGTCTGGGGAGGAGCCAAGATGGCCGAATAGGAACAGCTCCCGTCTACAGCTCCCAGCGTGAGCGTCGCAGAAGATGGGTGATTTCTGCATTTCCATCTGAGGTACCGGGTTCATCCCACTAGGGAGTGCCAGAGAGTGGGCGCAGGACAGTGGGGGCAACGCACCGTGCATGAGCCAAAGCAGGGCGAGGCATTGCCTCACTCGGGAAGTGCAAGGGGTCAGGGAGTTCCCTTTCCTGGTCAAGAGGTGACAGACAGCACCTGGAAAATTGGGCCACTCCCACCCGAATACTGTGCTTTTCCGACGGGCTTAGGAAACGGCGCACCAGGAGATTATAGCCCGCACGTCGTGGCTCAGAGGGTCCTACACCCACACAGTCTCCCTGATTGCTAGCACAGCAGTCTGAGATCAAACTGCAAGGTGGCAGCGAGGCTGGGGGAGGGGCGCCCGCCATTGCCCAGGCTCGCTTAGGTAAAAAAAGCAGCTGGGAAGTTTGAACTGGGTGGAGCCAACCACAGCTCAAGGAGGCCTGCCTGCCTCTGTAGGCTCCACCTCTGGGGGCAGGGCACAGACAAACAAAAAGACAGCAGTAACCTCCGCAGTCTTAAATGGCCCTGTCTGACAGCTTTGAGGAGAGCAGTGGTTCTCCCAGCAAGCAGCTGGAGATCTGAGAACGGGCAGACTGCCTCCTCAAGTGGGTCCCTGACCCCTGACCCCCGAGCAGCCTAACTGGGAGGCACCCCCCAATAGGGGCTGACTGACACCTCACACGGCCGGGTACTCCTCTGAGACAAAACTTCCAGAGGAAAGATCAGACAGCAGCATTCGCAGATCACAAAAATCCGCGGTTCTGCAGACACTGCTGCTGATACCCAGGCAAACAGGGTCTGGAGTGGACCTCTAGCAAACTCCAACAGACCTGCAGCTGAGGATCCTGTCTGTTAGAAGGAAAACTAACAAACAGAAAGGACACCCACACTAAAAACCCATCTGTACAACACCATCATCAAAGACCAAAAGTAGATAAAACCACAAAGATGGGGAAAAAACAGAGCAGAAAAACTGGAAACTCTAAAAAGCAGAGCACCTCTCCTCCTCCAAAGGAACGCAGTTCCTCACCAGCAATGGAACAAAGCTGGACGGAGAATGACTTTGACAAGTTGAGAGAAGGCTTCAGACAATCAAACTACTCCGAGTTACAGGAGGAAATTCAAACCAAAGGCAAAGAAGTTGAAAACTTCGAAAAAACTTTAGACGAATGTATAACTAGAATAACCAATACAGAGAAGCGCTTAAAGCAGCTGATGGAGCTGAAAGCCAAGGCTCGAGAACTACACGAAGACTGCAGAAGCCTCAGGAGCCGATGCGACCAACTGGAAGAAAGGGTATCAGTGATGGAAGATGAAATGAATGAAATGAAGTGAGAAGGGAAGTTTAGAGAAAAAAGAATAAAAAGAAATGAACTAAGCCTCCAAGAAATGTGGCACTATGAGAAAAGACCAAATCTACGTCTGATTGGTGTACCTGAAAGTGACGAGGAGAATGGAACCAAGTTGGAAAACACTCAGCAGAATATTATCCGGGAGAACTTCCCCAATCTAGCAAGGCAGGCCAACATTCAGATTCAGGAAATACAGAGAACACCACAAAGATACTCCTCGAGAAGGGCAACTCCAAGACACATAATTGTCAGATTCACCAAAGTTGAAATGAAGGAAAAAATGTTAAGGGCAGCCAGAGAGAAAGGTCGGGTTACCCACAAAGGGAAGCCCATCAGACTAACAGCGGATCTCTCGGCAGAAACTCTACAAGCCAGAAGAGAGTAGGGGCCGATATTCAACATTCTTAAAGAAAAAAATTTTCAACCCAGAATTTCATATCCTGCCAAACTAAGCTTCATAAGTGAAGGAGAAATAAATGCTGGGAGATTTTGTCACCACCAGGCCTGCCCTAAAAGAGCTCCTGAAGGAAGCACTAAACATGGAAAGGCACAACCAGTACCAGCCACTGCAAAATCATGCCAAAATGTAAAGACCATCGAGACTAGGAAGAAACTGCATCAACTAACGAGCAAAATAACCAGCTAACATCATAATGACAGGATCAAATTCACACATAACAATATTAACTTTAAATGTAAATGGACTAAATGCTCCAATTAAAAGACACAGACTGGCAAATTGGATAAAGAGTCAAGACCCATCAGTGTGCTGTATTCAGGAAACCCATCTCACGTGCAGAGACACACATAGGCTCAAAATAAAAGGATGGAGGAAGATCTACCAAGCAAATAGAAAACAAAAAAAGGCAGAGGTGGCAATCCTAGTCTGTGATAAAACAGACTTTAAACCAACAAAGATCAAAAGAGACAAAGAAGGCCATTACATAATGGTAAAGGGATCAATTCAACAAGAAGAGCTAACTATCCTAAATATATATGCACCCAATACAGGAGCACCCAGATTCATAAAGCAAGTCCTGAGTGACCTACAAAGAGACTTAGACTCCCACACAACAATAATGGGAGACTTTAACACCCCACTGTCAACATTAGACAGATCAATGAGACAGAAAGTTAACAAGGATACCCAGGAATTCAACTCAGCTGTGCACCAAGCAGACCTAATAGACATCTACAGAACTCTCCACCCCAAATCAACAGACTATACATTTTTTTAGTACCACACCACACCTATTCCAAAATTGACCACATAGTTGGAAGTAAAGCTCTCCTCAGCAAATGTAAAGGAACAGAAATTATAACAAACTGTCTCTCAGACCACAGTGCAATCAAACTAGAACTCAGGATTAAGAAACTCACTCAAAACCGCTCAACTACATGGAAACTGAACAACCTGCTCCTGAATGACTACTGGGTACATAATGAAATGAAGGCAGAAATAAAGATGTTCTTTGAAACCAACGAGAACAAAGACACAATGTACCAGAATCTCTGGGACACATTCAAAGCAGTGTGTAGAGGGAAATTTATAGCACTAAATGCCCACAAGAGAAAGCAGGAAAGATCCAAAATTGACACCCTAACATCACAATTAAAAGAACTAGAAAAGCAATAGCAAACACATTCAAAAGCTAGCAGAAGGCAAGAAATAACTAAAATCAGAGCAGAACTAAAGGAAATAGAGACACAAAAAACCCTTCACAAAATTAATGAATCCAGGAGCTGGTTTTTTGAAAAGATCAACAAAACTGATAGACCGCTAGCAAGACTAATAAAGAAAAAAAGAGAGAAGAATCAAATAGACGCAATAAAAAATGATAAAGGGGATATCACCACCGATCCCACAGAAATACAAACTACCATCAGAGAATACTACAAAGACCTCTACGCAAACAAACTAGAAAATCTAGAAGAAATGGATAAATTCCTGGACACATACACTCTCCCAAGACTAAACCAGGAAGAAGTTGAATCTCTGAATAGACCAATAACAGGCTCTGAAATTGTGGCAATAATCAATAGCTTACCAACCAAAAAGAGTCCAGGACCAGATGGATTCACAGCTGAATTCTATCAGAGGTACAAGGAGGAACTGGTACCATTCCTTCTGAAAGTATTCCAATCAATAGAAAAAGAGGGAATCCTCCCTAACTCATTTTATGAGGCCAGCATCATCCTGATACCAAAGCCTGGCAGAGACACAACAAAAAAAGAGAATTTTAGACCAATATCCTTGATGAACATTGATGCAAAAATCCTCAATAAAATACTGGCAAACCGAATCCAGCATAACATCAAAAAGCTTATCCACCATGATGAAGTGGGCTTCATCCCTGGGATGCAAGGCTGGTTCAATATACGCAAATCAATAAATGTAATCCAGCATATAAACAGAACCAAAGACAAAAACCACATGATTATCTCAATAGATGCAGAAAAGGCCTTTGACAAAATTCAACAACCCTTCATGCTAAAACCTCTCAATAAATTAGGTATTGATGGGACATATCTCAAAATAATAAGAGCTATCTATGACAAACCCACAGCCAATATCATACTGAATGGGCAAAAACTGGAAGCATTCCGTTTGAAAACTGGCACAAGACAGGGATGCCCTCTCTCACCACTCCTTTTCAACATAGTGTTGGAAGTTCTGGCCAGGGCAATTAGGCAGGAGAAGGAAATAAAGGGTATTCAATTAGGAAAAGAGGAAGTCAAATGGTCCCTGTTTGCAGACGACATGATTGTATATCTAGAAAACCCCATTGTCTCAGCCCAAAATCTCCTTAAGCTGATATGTAACTTCAGCAAAGTCTCAGGATACAAAATCAATGTACAAAAATCACAAGCATTCTTATACACCGATAACAGACAAACAGAGAGCCAAATCATGAGTGAACTCCCATTCACAATTGCTTCAAAGAGAATAAAATACCTAGGAATCCAACTCACAAGGGATGTGAAAGACCTCTTCGAGGAGAACTACAAACCACTGCTCAATGAAATAAAAGAGGATACAAAGAAATGGAAGAACATTCCATGCTCATGGGTAGGAAGAATCAATATCGTGAAAATGGCCATACTGCCCAAGGTAATTTATAGATTCAATGCCATCCCCATCAAGCTACCAATGACTTTCTTCACAGAATTCGAAAAAACTAACCTGCACATTATGCACATGTATCCTAAAACTTAAAGTATAATAATAATAATAAAAAAAAGAAATTTAGGTCTAAACTTATTTTAAATTAATTTTTATTTATTTATATTTTCATCATATTATAATCATAATATGTTCATTAAAAAAATGAATTCTTTGAAATCTGTTATTGCCTTTGTCCTAGTAAGAGGTAAATTTCTGTAAATGTTTCATATGTACCTTAAATATGACCACTCGCTTTGCATTTTTGGATTGTAGGATTCTATGTATTCACTATTAGAACAGGTATGTCTATTATGTATTTACAGATTTCATACCCTTACTAAATTTTTTCTGCTTGATTACAGATTCATAAACTCTCCCACTAAAATAGACTTGTCAACTTCTACTACTTCTGTTATGTTTTATACACACACACACACACACACACGCACACACACACATACATAGTGAAGATATTACATGCATACAAATTCAGAATTGTTTATCTTCCAGGTGAACTGAACCTTTTCTCATAATTTATCAAGTCCCTTTATCTCTAGGAGTACATTTTGCCTTAAAGTCTATTATTTCTGATATTGATGATCCAGATTTTTGTTATAATTACTACTTAGCTAGCATCTTTTTTTCTATCTCTTTATTTTCCATATGGTTTTTAGACAATTTGTTATAATCAGCATATGGCATTTTTAAAAATCTAATCTGATAATCTGTTTCTTATTAGGTGGATATAATGCTTTGCTTTTGTTATTACTGATATATTGAGAGTTATTTCTACTTCATATTTTCTGTTTTGCATTGATCAATCACTTTCTTTCACTTCTCCTTCTCTGCTTTCTACTAGATAAAGTTTTCTAAGTTCCCTGGTTTTCCCACTGATGATGTGGAAACTATAGATTGTATTTATTAATTAAATGGTACCCTTAACATTTTAGGATACATAACTAACTACAAATTTATCTAATAAAGTCAGATTCAGTGTTTCTATTCTCCTAACACGACATGGATCTTAGCATACTTAAACTACTAATTGAATACTCTCTCAGCAACTATTGTCTAGAGTTTTAGCTTTAATCTTCAAAAAACATTTTACAAATGTACAAACATCTAAAACAGACTTGTTATCTTTACAGTCAAAGGTTAATCAAATTTCCTGACATTTTATCTATTTTTTTGTTCACTACTGTTTCTCATATTCCACACTTTCCTTCTGTTTTCACTTTTCTTTCTGCTGAAATATATATATAACATATATAATATGTCTGTTAATAATACATTTGTTAAATTCTACAGACAATAAGCTGTTTTTGTGTGCCTGAAAATTATTTTACTCTTGAATGACATTGTGTTTGGGTATAAAATTCTAGCTAGAATTATTTTCCTTCAACACTTGAAAGATATTTCCCCCACTATCTTTTGGCTTACCTATCTAGCTAAGAGTGTCTGCTGTCAGCCTATTCTTTCGTAGTTTGTCTTCTCTGTAGTTTTTAAGGTTATTTCATCCTTGATGTTCTGTAGTTTCACTATCATGTTTTGAGGTCTAGATTTATTTTTATTTATCCTGCTTATTAGCTGAAGTAACAATTCATGGGTTTCTTCAATTCTGGAAAATTCTCAGGATTAAGTTTTTATACTATCTCCTCCATTCCTTCTTGGACTTCCTATTGTGTAATGTTCAGTCTTCTCAATCTTTTCTATCTCTAAGCTGGTCTCCCACTTTATTTTTCTCTCTCTCTTGTATTGTGTTCTGGGATAGTTCCTCAGTATTATCTTCTATTTCACCAATTTATTCGTCAACTGTAACCAGTCTACAGTTTTTCTCATTTATTGGTTTTTTAAAAATGTCAATGACCAGTCTAATTTATTCTTCTTTATAATCTATTAGATTTGTTTCATTTCTTCCTGGCTTTGTTTTATCATTCTTTTAAAAGCTGTATCTTCATTTATCTCTTTGAATGTTTTTAGCATACTTATTTAAATGTCTTTGTCTTAATTGCTCTGTAAAAAGATTTTCATTTGGAAAGAATCCCTGCTCTGTTAATTTTGTTGGCTGACTTTCTTAGCATTAGACTTTTTTCTTCTGTTTTAGAATTAAGTTTGCTCATTTTGAGTGGAAAATTTCTGTTTTTCTCTATCCTCACACCACTCTGACAGGGTTTTGTAGTTCCCTCCACCTAGTCCTCTGAGCTCCATTACCAGAAACAGGTTTCATAATCACATTTGGAGTTGTTATCCTCTGGGTATATTAGAGATATGCTAGATCCCTTCAAGGAGTCAATGGATATCAAGGTTCTACAGACCCTATGCCCACACCTTCTAAAACACAGTAGCCTCACTCAATATGTAAATGTCTGTTTCTTCCAATCTCTTTTATTAATTGGCTATTTCTTCCAGTCTCCTTTTATTATTTATCCCCACCTCTATCAACCCTCTCTCCCTTTCCCCACTACCCCTCAACAACACACATTCTCTAGCTTCAAATAGAAAGTATGACTCAGGGTCACTGAATCAGAACTTTTAAACTATTAAAACTATTAAAAGTTGTGATTATATTATTATACCTGTCCCTGAAAGTTCTGATTATTTCCCTAAAACTTTCCCTAAAAGTTCTCATTATATTATTATATCTTTCCCTGAAAGTTCTGATTATTTCCCTAAAAGTTTCCCTAAAAGTTCTCATTATATTATTATACCTTTCCCTGAAAGTACCAAGATCCTTACCAATATCACCTTCTTTTGAACTCAGATCCAATGGCTTCAGCTCCACTAAGCCCACTGTTTTGTGTTTATAGTCCAGTTCTTCTCTTTGGAGATGTTTATCTTATATTTGATTCTGGCCATGTCTGGGTTTTACCTTTTAATACTTTATCCATTGTTCCTATTTGTTTGGCACAGAAGGGGTTTTAAAAACATAAATTCACTATGCCATGTTTTACTAAAAAACTATTCTAGATTTAAAAAGAAATTCTAAAATATAAAATATCCTGAACCCCTTCAAAGTTCTACAAGGCATTGTGACCTCCACTTTCAATGAGGAAACTGAAGTTACAAGAAAGTTAAGTGTAGTGTTATTAGTTACATAGCTAATAAGTGATAAGGAAGTCAGGAATATAATACAGATATGCTGATTCCTAGACATGTGCTCAATTTACTATAGAACTTACTAATTTCTGGAAAATTTTTCCTAGCGTTTACTCAGATTCTCATTTAGTACAACCAAGCTGAGTTTTCTTCATGTTCTCTTGGCCATTCAAAAAATCAGATATTCCAGTGTTACTTCCCAAATCAAGAATAACACTAAATAACTGGAAATTCAAAATGTCTTTGCTGGTCCCTAATTAACCCATAGTTTTACCAATTCTCTGCCTCTCAGTCTTGGCTTCTCCCTTCTTTAGTTCTATTGTTAGTCTAAAGCTAGTCAGTCTTTCCTAGCTGCTTATTTTTTCATTATTAATAAACATAGTGAGATTAATTTTAAATATACAGAAAATTCCATTCTCCCTGGGTAATACCAACCTGCATGCCTTTATTAAAAAGTATTTGCTGAGCATCTATTATGTGTCAAGTACCATGTGCTAAGTGCTAGAATTCAATGATAAGCAAAAACAAACAAGGTCCTTGTTCTCATGGAACATTATACTCTAGAGAAAGAGAGCAAATCACACAAATTAATGTAAATTTACAACTGTCAAACAATTGATATAAAGAAGACATATCTGATATTCTAAAGGTCTATAAAAGATAGGAGCTTGTCAGAAAGGTGAAGAAGACTTCCTAGAGGAAGTAACTTTGAACTATAATCTAAAGGAGAAAAAATTATGTGAAAAGAAGAAAGTGTTTCTGGCTGAATGGACAGCATGAGTAAGGGTCCTGATGTGAGTGAAAGTATTTGAATATAGCGGCAAAAAGAAAGCACATGTTGTTAGAAAAGAAAAATCAAGACCATTATGTTAAGGTGTTTTGCCTCTATATTAAAAGAAATTACGAGCTATTAAAAAGTATAAAGCAGAAGAGACGACAAATTGTATTAGAATTGTGAAAAAAAATCAATATGGCTACAATATACATAATGGATCAAAAATGGGCTTGACTACATAAAGGGGTGAACCAGTTAGGTCATTGTAGTAGATAAGGCAAGAAATAATAGGTTGAACTACTGTGATAGTGGTGGAGATGCAGAGAAGCAGATGACTTTGAGAAATATAGAGGAGGCAAAACAAATAGGACTTGATGAAGGAGTGGCTACACTGTAAAGAGGAAGAACTTCAGCCATTGAAAATAATTAGACTTATGATTCGCATAATTAGATGTATGCTACCTTCACTAAGAGGTAACACAGTGAGCCAAAGATTGATTATGAGTTGGTTTTGGACAAAGTAAATTTGAAGGTGATGAGATGATGGGAGATGATGTTAAACATGTGTCTAAAGCCTAGAGGTTTGAATCAGAGATATAAATTTGCAAGTTACCTATACTTAAGTATTGACTGCAACAGAAACATGGAGGAGGTTATTTAGGGAGAAATTGTAGAATGAAAAGAAAAAAAGAACCCAAAAGTAAGCCTTGTGAAACTCCAACTTTAATGACTGAGCAGAGGATCATATAAACTTGAAAAGGAGTGAGAGGAAAGATTATCTAGAGAGATGGGAGAAAAACCAAGAAGGCATTATGTGGCAGATTCAAAAGAAAACCATAATTCAATAAAAATGTAATTGTTAATAGTATCAAATGCATAAAATAGGAATCTTTTTCTTTATCCAAATATTAGGTCACAATCAATACGGCTTCACTATAAATTCTTACTTTTCCAATTGCCTGTGTTTATGTATACTTACTTAAAGTATGCATCAGAAGGCCACTGTTGTCTCGAAATCTATTATGACTGGCATCTATATCAGGAATCCTGTACTGTGTCATGGCAGGATGTCCTGAGACACAATTCCCTGTATCAGAAGTAGAGGATTTGCAGTCTTCATCTTCTGAGTCACTAGAACTATCCTCACTACTTGAAGATGATGAACTTTTGGAATCTGATGAACTATCACAACTACTCATCTGGTCCATTAGACTAGCTTCTGCCTTCAGTTCTGAAAATAAGACAGAAATGAATAGATAGGTTAAATAAAAAATGCTAAATAAATATAATAAAAATTGAATGTATTAGTTTTTAAGAAACTGTTGAAACTAAAATCAAACATACATTTACAGTACTTAAAGCATTTTATTAAAAAACAAAACTCTTCTACTATCAAGCCATACTTCAATGATTGGATTACAGAAACTAAAAGGGATAGACAAGGTCTAAATCTAAATTCCACATTTATTTAAACCATTGTACTTAAATATACAGGTAATGCAAATATAAAGTAAATACTGTGAAAAAGTATAAAAATTAAAATCTATTTTGGCAGAAACTGTCTTCTGACTATTTTTTATTCCTTTAAATACATATAATATAATGTGATAATGTAACAGATGAACGTCATTCTTTTCCTGGTTTTCCTAGAGAACATTTTGATGAAGCATCTATAGGTTTCCCCCCACTCCCTTAATAAGCATTTAAAATATTCTAAGTATTTTTGAAAAGCCAGTTCCTATTATAACTTTGGCTATAAATATTTCTGTAGATAAAAAGAATAATAATGATGTCGTCTTTTGTTTAGCATTTTTCAAGTTCTAGACACACAGAAAAATTATAGTTGGGAAGGTCTTCAGCTACCATTTAGAACAACTTCATAATTTTATAAATGAGGGAATGAAGATCCAGAAATGTCAAAAGTTGTCAGTTATTTATGAGTGGAGGCAAATCTACTCTCTTTCAAGTCAATATTTTCCTATATGATACAAATGTCAAATAGTTGAACAAAATTTTTTAAACCAAAAAATTCTAAGTGAATAATACACTCAGTTAACACATTGACATTTGATATAATCTTAGTACACTGCTACATTAAGTTAACTGGTAATTTTTAGCCCACTTCCTCAATCTCCCTATTATAGATACACTGGCTTTCTATTATTTGACCACATTAAATCCATTTCCAGGCTATGTTCTTCGTACTAGCTGTTTCCTCTGCCTGGTATATTCTTCACCTAGATCTTTTGTTTGTTTATTTGTTTGTTTAATACATAATTTCCATAAAGTAAAATGTACAGCTAGATAAATTTTAGCATGTATAAACCCTGTATATCTACCACTGAGATCAAGATATAGAATATTTCCATCCCCATGAATATTCTCCTATGCTCTTTTCCAGTCACTAATCACCATTTTGACTTTTATTACCAAAGATTTTTGTCTATTCTTGAACTTCATACAAATAGATTCACTCAGCATGTACTTTTTGGTCTGCCTTCTTTCAACATAATGTTTTTATATTTACTCATGTTACTGAATTAATCTGTAGCCTATTCTTCTCTACTGCTATAATATTATATTATATTATATAAATATACCACAAGTTAGTTACCCATTTTCTATTTATGGATATTTGGGTTGTTTTCAGTTTTGGATATTATTAATAAAGTTGTTATGAAAATTCCTTTACAAGTCCTTTTGAACTTATATACACATTCTCTTAGGTAGAAAGAGAGAAATTGCCAAGTCACGATAGGCATAGGTCTAATTTCATTAAAAACTCCCAGTTTTCAAACTGATTTTACACTCCAACCAGCAAGGTATGAGTCACAGATGCTTCATATCTTCCCTCACTAGGGCACACACACACTTGGTATAGTGAGTCTGATGGGTGTACAATGGTATCTTCTTGTAGTTTTAATTTTCATTTCTTTGATGTGATAATATGAAGCAGTGTTTTTTTATATGCTTACTGGCCATTTGAATATCTTTTTTGAAAAGGCTGTTCGAATCTTTTGTCCATTTTTATATTTGTTTGTCTTTTTCTTACTGATTTGTAAGAGTTCTTTATAGCTAATTCTTCTGGCTATGAGCCCTTTGTCACACTTTTGGCATTTGTGAATATTTCTTCCAGGTTCCCCCAAGTCTGTAGCTAGGCTTTTCATTTCATTAATGGTGTCTCTTGAGAAGATTCTAGATCTCTGAAAGGCTGGCTCCTTCTTGAATCGGTTTAAGTGTACCCTTCTCAAAAGGTTCCTTCCTCTCCATTTTCCAATCCCCATTGCTTAGTTTAATTCTCTTCAAGACACTTATTTCTGAAATTCATTTGGATACTTATTTGTTTACTGCTTGTATCTTCCCTACCCTCCCTCTCACCCTCATCCATACCCCTAAATATATGTGAGAATAGGAATGTTGTCTTGTTCATGTTGTGTAATTATTGTTACACAATGTTGGATTCAATTTGCTAATATTTCATTGATAATTTTTTAGTTTAAGTTCATCAGAGATATTGGTTCATAGTTTTCCTTTTCTTGTACTGTCTTTATCTGGTTTGGGTATTGGGGGTAATACCGGCCTCATAAATGAGCTTAGAAATATTCCTTCCTATTCCTTTTTCCAGAAGAGATTGTGTAATGTCAGTGTTAATTCTCTTTAAATGTTTGGTAGACTTCTTGGTCTGGCTATTTTTTGGGGGAGTGCTTTTTAATTACTAATTTAATTTATTTAATATTGATAGAACTATTCAAGTTGCTTACTTCACCTTGGTTGAGTTTTGGCAGTTTTTAGCTTTTGAGGAACTAGTCCATTTCCTCTAAACTGTCAAATTTATGAGCACAAAGCTATAATATTTCTTTTCTTTTCTTTTTAGATAGGGTCTTGCTCTGTCACCCAGGCTGGAGTGCAGTGGCACAATTATGGGTCACTGCAGCCTCAACCTCTTGGGCTCAAGCAATCCGCTCACCTCAGCCTCCTGAGTAGCTGGGACTACTCAGGTGCACACCACCATGCCTGACTGCCTGAGTAATCTAAAAAAAAAATTTTTTTTGTAGAGACTCTGTATTGCCTAGGCTGGTCTCAAATTCCTGGGCTCAAGCAATCCTCTTGCCTTGGCCTCCGAAAGTGTTGGGATTACAGGTGTGAACCACCGCACCCAGCCTACCATTTCTTTATAATACTTTTAATGGCTACTGGATCTGTAGTAAATTCATTACTTTCCTGATTATAGATAGAAGTTGTACTTTACATTCCTGATATTCGTAATTTGTGCCTTCTGTCTTTTCATTTTTATCAATCTTACTAGAAGTTTATCAACAGTGTTCTCTGATGACTGCCTTTTTGTTTCATTAATTTTCTCTATTGTTTTCAATTTCATTGATATCACTTCTTATTTTCATTATTTGTCTCTTTTTGCTTGCTTTGGGTTTAATCTGCTTTTCTTTTTCTAGTTTCCTAAAAAAGGGACTTAAATTAATTAATATGATAACTTTCCTCACTTCTAATGTAAGCATTTAGTGCCATAAATTTCCCTCTCAGAACTTCTTTAGTTGCATTACACATATTTTGGCATGCTATGTTTACTTAATACATTTAGCTGCATGTATTTTTAATTTCCTTTGATGATTCTTCTTTAACCCATGGATCTTTTAGAAATGTGTTGTTTAATTTTCAAGTGTTTAGAGATTTCTCCTGTTGTCTGTTATTGATTTTTAGTTTGAATCCATTATGGTCAGATACATAGTCTGTATGACTTCAGTCTCTATAAATCTATTGAGATTTGTTTTATGGCCCAGGATATGGTCTGTCTTAGTAAATATTCCATGGGCACTTGAAACAAAATGTGTATTCTGCTGTTGTGTGGCATGTTACATATCTGTCAATTACATCATGTTGGTTGATCGTGTTACTCAGATCTCCTATATATGTGCTGATTTTCTGTCTAGTAGTTCTATTAGTTGCTGAGAGCAGAGTGTTGAAATACCCAGGCATAATTGTGGATTTGCAGATTTCTCTTTTCAGTTCTATCAGTTTTTGCTTCATGTTTTTCTCAGTTCAGTTCAGTTGTTAGATGTATACACATTTATGTCTTTCTGGTAAATTAATACTTTAATCATTATTAATGTACCTCTTTGTAGTAATTTATTTTGCCTTTTTTTTTCTTTTGAGATGGAGTCTCACTCTGTCACCCAAGCTGCAGTGCAGTGGCGTGATCTCAGCTCACTGCAACCTCCGCCTCCCAAGTTCAAGCGATTCTCCTGCCTCAGCTTCCTGAGTGGCTGGGATTAAGGTGCGTGCCACCGTGCTTGGCTAATTTTTGTATTTTTAGTAGGGATGGGGTTTCACCATGTTGGCCAGGCTGGTCACGAACTCCTGACCTCAAGTGATCTGCCTGCCTCGGCCTCCCAAAGTGCTGGGATCACAGGCGTGAGCCACTGCGCCCGGCCTATTTTGCTCTTAAGTCATCTTTATCTGATATTAATACGGCCACATGTTTGTGCTTTTTAAAATTAATGTTTAAATGGTATATATTTTCTATACTTTTACTTTCAAGCTACATATTTCATTAATTTCTTATAAACAGCATATAGTTGGGTGTGCTTTTTATACAGTCTGCCAATATCTGCGTTTTAATTGGCTTATTTAGACGATATATGTTTAAAGTAATTATTGATATATGTTAGGGTTTAAGTGTGTCAATTTGTTATTTGTTTTCTGTTTGCTTCCTCTGTATTTCATTTCTCTGTTTTGCTTGTCTTGCCTTTCTGTAGGTTACTTGAAACATTTTAGAATGCCATCTCAATTAATTTATAAAGTTTTAAAAGGTATCATTTTGTTTATTTTTCTTAGTGGTTGGTTTGGGTTTTTCAATATACATACCTGACTTGTCAATGCATTCCCATTCTAAGTAAACCTCATATCCACTTTGAAATATCATTATTTTGGGAATCAGAGGTATTATCATTTTTGTTTCAGTCATCACATATGATTTAGAAAAGTCATGAGGAAAACCATAATCAATTGTACTTATTGATATGTTTGCTCTTTCTGTTGTTGTTTCTCTCTTCCTGATACTCTAAGATTCCTTCATTTAACGTTTCTCTTCTGTCTGAATGACTTTATATAGCCAATATTTAAGGATAGTTTCCTAGGAACAAATTCTTTCAGTTTTCCTTTCTGAAGCAGGCTATTTGCCCTTCATTATTGAAGAATCATTTCGGTAGATATAGAATTCACACTTAACATTTTTTTTCTTCTAGCACTTGAAATATATTATGCCACTCCTTTCTGGGCTCCATGGCTTCAGATGAGAAATCGGATGTTAACTGAATGGTATTCTTTCATAGGTAATATGTCATTTCTTTCTTGCTTTCAACCCTTTTCTCTTTGCCTTTAGTTTTCAGATGTTTCATTATGATGTACCTTGGCATCAATTTCTTTGGGTTTATCCTATTTGGGGTTTGTTCAGGTTTTTACATCTATGGGTTTATGTCTTTCATAAAACTTGGGAAGTTTTTGCACATATTTCTTTAAACACTCTTTTAACCCTGCTCTACCTTTTCTTTGAGACTCCAATGACACAAATATTGGATATTTTATCATTCTTCCACAGATTCTTGGGGACATGCTCATCTTATTTCAGTCTATTTTCTATTTTCAAGTTGAGTGGATTCTATACATCCACAAGTAAACTGATTCTATCCACTCCCTAGCACTGAGCCCATCCAGTGAGTATTTTTGTTGTTATTGTATTTGTCAGTTCTATAATTTCCATTTGATTCTTACTTAAAACTTCTATTTATTTAATGTGATTTTCTATTTTTTTTTTCATTTGTTTCAAGGGAATGTATAACTGAACGATATTCGTGATAGTTGTTTAAAGATCATTGTCAGATAATTCTAACATTTGATTCATCTTCGTGTTGGTATCAGTTGATTGTCTTTTCTCATTCATGTGATTCTCCTGAATCACAAATTATGGTACGACAGGTAATTTTATTTTCTTTTTCTTTTTCTTTTTTTTTTTTTTTAAATGGAGTTTTGCTCTGTCGCCCAGGCTGGAGCGCAGTGGCACAATCTTGGCTCACTGCAACCTCCACCTCCTGGGTTCAAGCAATTCTCCTGCCTCAGCCTCCCAAGTAGCTGGAATTATAGGTGCGTGCCACCACACCCAGCTAATTTTTGTATTTTAGTAGAGACAGGGTTTCACCACGTTGGCCAGGCTGGTCTCAAACTCCTGACCTCAAGTGATCTGCTCGCCTTGGCCTCCCAAAGTTCTGGGATTACAGATGTGAGCCACCGCACCCAGCCATGACAGGTAATTTTCTATTATATCTTGGATATCTTAGTTTTTATGCTAGGGGAGATCTATATCTTATTCAAATTTTTAATTTTAGTAGGCAATCACTCTGTTTAGGTTTAGTATGCATATTCTTGCCTACTGTTGTGGGCTGTGGTTTAAATGACAATCTCGTTTTCAGAGTTCTTACAGTATTGTCTTGGTCTTCTTAACTAAATCTCCAGCAGCTGGGGTCCCTGATGATCCCTGCTGGTGCTACGTGAAGGAAAGAAGGGACTTCACCAGGCAAGGAGATGTGGTGCGTATAGGTGGGGAAAGGGAGTCTCTTGCCTGGGATAAAGGGTGCTTCCTGAGCCAGGCAATTTTTTGTTGTGATTGGCTCCCCTGTTTGGAGGGGTGGAGGAAAGGAAAGTGCTTCCTAGCAAAGTGTTTGTTGTGGCAGGATTCCCTTTATTGGTGCGATCCAGTCTCAAGATGTCTTTAGATGAGAGAGAAGATTCTTAGGTTAATAGGGCAGGGGGGCAGGTCTGGGAGGTAGAGTGGTATAAACAGTCTTCCCAGGCTGAATGCTTATTATGGTAGAATTCTACTTGCAGGGACCTTCTGGCCATAGAGTGTCTCTGATGGAGGAAGGGAACCTTAGGCCAGGCATACAAGGAGAACACTTTGAGGAATGCAGTCACTCACTGCGGTATCTTCCTATTTGCTGGTACTCCCAGCTGTGAGTTGTCTCTGGGTAGGGGAGTAGAATTTTAGATCCGTCTTATTTCTTTTTTTAAAAAAATATATTTTTTTATAGAGATGGGGTCCTGCTATCTTAAACTCCTGGCCTCAAAAGACCCTCCCACCTCGGCCTCCTAAAGTGCTGGGATTACAGGTGTGAGCCACTGCACCTAGTCTCTATTTTATCTCTCAAACTCAATTCTAGATAGCTCAAAGATGTAAGTGTAAAATTTAAGCTACAAAAATATTAGTACAACTGCCAGACATAAGCTTGAAAAGGTGATTCAACCATTTTAACAGTAGTCAGTGGCACAGTAGGGTCAAGAAAATATTTTATAGAATGCAATCTAAGGAATATGTTATACAAATATCTCAAGGTAAATGAAGTTCCATTCTCATGTTAGAAATAGAAAGCTTTATGGTTGGAGATCATGTTAACTTATCCTCTACGACTTTCTTTTTTTAACTTTTAATTTTTACAATTTTTTAATTGAGGTGAGGTTTCACCATGTTGCCTAGGCTGTTCTCGAACTCCTTGGCTCAAATGATCCTCCCACCTTGGGACCCCAAAGTGCTGGAATTATAGGCATGAGCCACTGTGCCTTGCCTCCTCTACAACGTTCTTTTCCCTGAGTTATGCTTTGATACAATGCTTTTATTAAGGCCTCTATTAAAAAACTACCACATGGAAGAACTTCTACTTGTACTGTAAAATTACTGTTGAGAATACTATATAAAGTTTAATGCTCCCTAGAAAAAGGTTCCATATGATGAATTCCTTTTAGAATTTAGTAACAGGAAGAAGTCTGATTCTTTGTAACCTATCAGATAATACAACATATGCTGCTTGTGTCTCCCTTATGTCTTGGTGATTAGAAGCTCAGAGCTAAATTATTATTATTTTTATTTTTATTTTTATTTTTTTGAGGCAGTCTCACTCTGTCACCCAGGCTGGAATGCAGTGGCACAATCACGGCTCACTGCAGGCTTGACCTCCCCATGCTCAAGTAATCCTCCCAGCTTAGCCTCCCAAGTAGCTGGGACTACAGGCATACACCACCACACCCAGCTAATTTTGTATTTTTTTGTAGAGATTGGGTTTTACCATGTTGCCCAGGCTGGTCTCAAACTCCTGAGCTCAAGTGATCCATCTGCCTTGTCCTCCCAAAGTGCTGGGATTATAGGTGTGCACCACCACACCCAGCAATTTAATGTGTTAATGATTAGCAAATTTGCCTTCTCTTCCCCTTCAATATCTTGATTTTCTGTACCAATATTTTATTGTATTCATATATAAAAAGACATCGTAATTCAAATCGATTTGGAAGCAGGCATGGTGTAAAAAAAAAATAAAATTCAAGACCCATTGTATCGCCAAGCGTTCTGGACTTGTCTTTTTTATTGTTTGCATAGGAGCTACTAATCGATTAGAGAATGAATACTCTACTGGGCTTAGAAGGGAACACTGAAATTGGACAGCTATGTGAAAATTTTAAGAAGGCAAAGTGTAGAAGCAAATATACTTTAGTGACCAGGGTCTCACTGCAGCCACAATTACTACAACATCGATAACCCACACTGCAGCTAGAAAAAAAAAGGAGATTTAAGTTTTCTTACTTACAAAAGGACTGTATGTACTTCCCCAAAAATACCTCCCTTCTGAGAAGTAAGCAGCAATTCAGAAAAAGTTGCCTGCTTATTCTGCTTACTATATTTCCCCATTTCCCTATGGAATTGGTGACATCTTAAATATCTACAGTTTGGCCATACATAAAAAATTTTGACAGGAAGATGCTGTGAGGAATTGAATTTGAGTCATCACAATTGCCAAAAAGAAGAAAACTCTAGTTATATATATCTAAAGAGTCATTTTTTTTTTACCCTGAATAGTAATTTAAAATGATACAAGGGGAGGTTCCAAGATGGCTGAATAAGAACAGCTCCAGTCTACAGCTCCCACTGTGAGCCATGCAGAAGATGGGTGATTTCTGCATTTCCAACTGAGGTACTGAGTTCGTCCCACTGGGGCTTGTTGGACAGTGGGTGCAGCCCACGGAGTGTGAGCTGAAGCAGGGCAGGGCATTGCCTCACCTGGGAAGTGCAAGGGGTCGGGGAATTCCCTTTCCTAGCAAAGGGAAGCTGTGACAGACAGTACCTGGAAAATCGGGACACTCCCACCCCTAATACTGTGCTTTTCCAATGGTCTTAGCAAACGGCAAACCAGGTGATTATATCCTGCACCTGGCTCGGAGGGTCCCATGCCCACAGAGCCTCATTCACTGCTAGCACAGCAGTCTGAGATCAAACTGCAAGGTGGCAGGGAGGCTGAGGGAGGGGCATCTCGCCATTGCTGAGACTTGAGTAGGTAAACAAAGCAGCCTGGAAGCTTGAACCAGGTGGAGCCCACCGCAGCTCAAAGAGGCCTGCCTGCATCTGTAGACTCCACCTCTGGGGGCAGGGCATAGCTGAACAAAAGGCAGCAGAAACTTCTGCAGACTTAAACATCCCTGTCTGACAGCTTTGAAGAGAGTAGTGGTTCTCCCAGCACAGACTTCGAGATCTGAGAACGGACAGACTTCCTCCTCAAGTGGGTCCCTGACCCCCGAGTAGCCTAACTGGGAGACACCTCCCAGTAGGGGCCAAATGACTTTGACGAGTAGAGAGAAGAAGTCTTCAGACGATCGGTGATAACAAACTTCTCCCAGCTAAAGGAGGATGTTCGAACCCATCACAAAGAAGCTAAAAACCTTGAAAAAAGACTAGATGAATGGCTAACTAGAATAAACAGCTTAGAGAAGACCTTAAATGACCTGATGAAGCTGAAAACCATGGCACGAGAACTACGTGATGCTTCCACAAGCTTCAGTAGCCAATTAGATCAAGTGGAAGAAAGGGTTTCAGTGATTGAAGATCAAATGAATGAAATGAAGTGAGAAGAGAAGTTTAGAGTAAAAAGAGTAAAAAGAAATGAACAAAGCCTCCAGGAATATGGGACAATGTGAAAAGACCAAATCTACGTTTGATTAGTGTACCTCAAAGTGACAGGGAGAATGGAACCAAGTTGGAAAACACTCTTCAGGATATTATCCAAGAGAACTTCCCCAACCTAGCAACACAGACCAACATTCAAATTCAGGAAATACAGAGAACACCACAAAGATACTCCTCGAGAAGAGCAACTCCAAGAAACATAATTGTCAGATTCACCAACGTTGAAATGAAGGAAAAAATGTTAAAGGCAGCCAGAGAGAAATGTCGGGTTACCCACAAAGGGAAGCCCATCAGACTAACAGCAGATCTCTCGGCAGAAACTCTACAAGCCAGAAGAGCATGGGGGCCAATATTCAACATTCTTAAAGAAAAGAATTTTCAACCCAGAATTTCATACCCAGCCAAACTAATTCATAAGTGAAGGAGAAATAAAATCCTTTACAGACAAGCAAATGCTGAGAGATTTTCTCACCACCAGGCCTGCCCTAAAAGAGCTCCTGAAGGAAGCACTAAACATGGAAAGGAACAACTGGTACCAGCCACTACAAAAACATGCCAAATTGTAAAGACCATTGATGCTAGGAAGAAACTACATGAACTAACGAGCAAAATAACCAGCCAACATCATAATGACAGGATCAAATTCACACATAACAATATTAACCTTAAATGTAAATAAGTTAAATGCTCCAATTAAAAGACACAGACTGGCAAATTGGATAAAGAGTCAAGACCCATCAGTGTGCTGTATTCAGGAGACACATCTCACATGCAGAGACACACATAGGCTCAAAATAAAGGGATGGAGGAAGATCTATCATGCAAATGGAAAACAAAAAAAAAGCTGGGGTTGGAATACTATTTTCTGACAAAACAGACGTTAAACCAACAAAGATCAAAAGAGACAAGGAAGGCCATTACATAATGGAAAGGGATCAATTCAACAAGAAGACCTAACTATCCTAAATATATATGCACCCAGTACAGGAGAACCCAGATTCATAAAGCAAGTCCTTAGAGACATACAAAGAGACTTAGACTCCCAAACAATAATAATGGGAGACTTTAACACCCCACTGTCAATATTAGACAGATCAATGAGACAGAAGGTTAACAAGGATATACAGGATATGAACTCAGCTCTGCACCAAGCGGACCTAATAAACATCTACAGAACTCTCCACCCCAAATCAACAGAATATACATTCTTCTCAGCACCACATCACACTTATTCCAAAATTGACCACATAGTTGGAAGTAAAGCTCTCCTCAGCAAATATAAAAGAATAGAAATCACAACAAACTGTCTCTCAGACCACAGTGCAATCAAATTAGAACTCAGGATTAAGAAACTCACTCAAAACGCACAACTACATGGAAACTGAACAACCTGCTCCTGAATGACTACTGGGTACATAACAAAATGAAGGCAGAAATAAAGATGTCCTTTGAAACCAATGAGAAAAAAGACACAACATACCAGAATCTCTGGGACACATTTAAAGCAGTGTGTAGAGGGAAATTTATAGCACTAAATGCCCACAAGAGAAAGCAGGAAAGACCTAAAATTGACACCCTAACATCACCATTAAAAGAACTAAAGAAGCAAGAGCAAACAAATTCAAAAGCTAGCAGAAGGCAAGAAATAACTAAGATCAGAGCAGAACTAAAGGAGATAGAGACATAAAAAAACCCTTCAAAAAATCAATGAATCCAGGAGCTGGTTTTTGAAAAGATCAACAAAATTGATAGACCACTAGCAAGACTAATAAAGAAGAAAGAGAAGAATCAAATAGATACAATAACAAATGATAAACGGGATATCACCACTGATCCCACAGAAATACAAACTACCATCAGAGAATACTACAAACACCTCTACGCAAATAAACTAGAAAATCTAGAAGAAATGGATAAATTCCTGGACACATACACCCTCCCAAGACTAAACCAGGAAGAAATTGAATCCCTGAATAGACCAATACAGGCTCTGAAATTGAGGCAACAATTAATAGCCTACCAACCAAAAAAAGGCCAGGACCAGATGGATTCACAGCCGAATTCTACCAGAAGTAGAAAGAGGAGCTGGTACCATTCCTTCTGAAACTATTCCAATCAATAGAAAAAGACAGAATCCTCCCTAACTCATTTTATGAGGCCAGCATCATCCTGATACCAAAGCCTGGCAGAGACACAACAAAAAAAGGGAATTTTAGACCAGTATCCCTGGTGAACACCAATGCAAAAATCCTCAATAAAATACTGGCAAACTGAATCCAGCAGCACATCAAAAAGCTTATCCCTCATGATCAACTCGGCTTCATCCCTGGGATGCAAGGCTGGTTCAACATATGCCAATCAATAAATGTAATCCATCACATAAACAGAACCAATGACAAAAACCACCTGATTATCTCAATAGATACAGAAAAGGCCTTTGACAAAATTCAACAGCCCTTCATGCTAAAAACTCTCAATAAACTAGGTATTGATGGAACGTATCTCAAAATAATAAGAGCTATTTATGACAAACCCACAGCCAATATCATACTGAATGGGCAAAAACTGGAAGCATTCCCTTTGAAAACTGGCACAAGATAGGGATGCCCTCTTTCACCACTCCTATTCAACATAGTGTTGGAAGTTCTGGCCAGGGCAATCAGGCAGGAGAAAGAAACAAAGGGTATTCAATTAGGAAAAGAGGAAGTCAAATTGTCCCTGTTTGCAGATGACATGATTGTGTATTTAGTAAACCCCATCATCTCAGCCCCAAATCTCCTTAAGCTGATAAGCAACTTCAGCAAAGTCTCAGGATACAAAATCAACGTGCAAAAATCACAAGCATTCCTATACACCAATAACAGACAAACAGAGAGCCAAATCATGAGTGAACTCCCATTCACAATTGCTTCAAAGAGAATAAAATACCTAGGAATCCAACTTACAAGGGATGTGAAGGACCTCTTCAAGCAGAACTACAAACCACTGCTCAACAAAATAAAAGAGGACACAAACAAATGGAAGAATATTCCATGCTCATGGATAGGAAGAGTCAATATGGTGAAAATGGCCATACTCCCCAAGGTAATTTATAGATTCAATGCCATCCCCATCAAGCTATCAATGGCTTTCTTCAGAGAATTGGAAAAAAACTACTTTAAAGTCATACGGACACAAAAAAGAGCCGGCATTGCCAAGACAATCCTAAGCAAAAAGAACAAAGCTGGAAGCATCATGCTACCTGACTTCAAAATATACTGCAAGGCTGCAGTAACCAAAACAGCATAGTACTGTACCAAAACACATATATAAACCAATGGAACATAACAGAGGCTTCAGAAATCACACCACACATCTACAATCATCTGATCTTTGACAAACCTGACACAAACAAGCAATGGGGAAAGGATTCCCTATTTAATACATGGTGCTGGGAAAACTGGCTAGCCATATGTAAAAAGCTGAAACTGGATCCTTTCCTTACACCTTATACTAAAATTAATTCAAGATGGATTAAAGACTTAAATGTTAGACCTAAAACCATAAAAACCCTAGAAGAAAACCTAGGCAATACCATTCAGGACATAGGCATGGGCAAGGACTTCATGACTAAAACACCAAAAGCAATGGCAACAAAAGGCAAAATAGACAAATGGGATATAATTAAACTAAAGAGCTTCTGCACAGCAAAAGAAACTACCATCAGAGTGAACAGGCAACCTACAGAATGGGAGAAAATTTTTGCAACTTACCCATTTGACAAAGGGCTAATATCCAGAATCTACAAAGAACTTACACAATTTTACAAGAAAAAAACAAACAACCCCATCAACAAGTGAGCAAAGGATATGAACAGACACTTCTCAAAAGAAGACATTTATGCAGCCAACAGACACATGAAAAAATGCTCATCATCACTGGTCATCAGAGAAATGCAAATCAAAACCACAATGAGATACCATCTCACACCAGTTAGAATGGTGACCATTAAAAAGGCAGGAAACAACAGGTGCTGGAGAGGATGTGGAGAAATAGGAACACTTTTACACTGTTGATGGGACTGTAAACTAGTTCAACCATTGTGGAAGACTGTGTGGCAATTCCTCAAGGATCTAGAACTAGAAATACCATTTGACCTAGCCATCCCATTACTGGGTATATACCCAAAGGATTATAAATCATGCTGCTATAAAGACACATGCACATGTATGTTTATTGCAGCACTATTCACAACAGCAAAGACTTGGAACCAACCCAAATGTCCATCAATGATAGACTGGATTAAGAAAATGTGGCACATATACACCATGGAATACTATGCAGCCATAAAAAAGGATGCATTCACGTCCTTTGTAGGGACATGGATGAAGCTGGAAATCATCATTCTGAGCAAACTACTGCAAGGACAGAAAACCAAACACCACATGTTCTCACTCATAGGTGGGAATTGAACAACGAGAACACTTGGACACAGGGTGTCCATCACACACCGGGACCTGTCATGGGGTGGGGGGAGAGGGGAGGGATAGCATTAGGAGAAATACCTAATGTAAATGATGAGTTAATAGGTGCAGCACACCAACATGCCACATGTATACATATGTAACAAACCTGCATGTTGTGTACATGTACCCTAGAACTTAAAGTATAACAAAAAAAAAATAAAATGATACAAATTCTCTTATATGTATATTGCTTACATAAAACTAAAAATCATAAGCTACATCATTACCTCAGAAAAATGCAAAATTACAAAAAATATTATGCTTTTGGTAAACATTTATAATTAGTACCACTGTTAATTAAAATGAAAAAATTCATCTAGCATTTCTTTTTCTTTTTTTTTTTGAGATGGAGTCTCACCCTGTCACCCAGGCTGGAGTGCAGTGGCGCGATCTCGGCTCACTGCAACCTCTGCCTCCCAGGTTCAAGTGATTCTTCTGCCTCAGCCTCCCGAGTAGGTGGGACCACAGGCGGATGCCACCATGCCCAGCTAATTTTTGTATTTTTAGCAGAGATGGGGTTTCACCATGTTGGCCAGGCTGGTGTTGAACTACTGACCTCATGATCCGCCTGCCTCGGCCTCCTAAAGTGCTGGGATTACAGGTGTGAGCCACTGTGCCTGGCCTTAACATTTCTTAATTATCTCTTATAAAGGGATGTTACATACACTTAGATTTTACCTCTTTCGATATCATCTATTGGAGATGCTGGGGACATCTTATCTTCAGATGGAGAATGTTTTACAAGATTGGGAGTCCTGGCTGAATTCCACATTTGTTGTTGCTGTTGTTCTTTACGATACTGAATTTTACTGCTTCCTTCAACTCTGCAATTAAGAATATCAGATATTGAAACAGGTATGACAGCAATGTAACAAAAATTTCAACTTACAAAGTTACTAAAACTGACCACTTATTCTTTTCCTAAACATCTTTAGAATAATATTCCATAATTAAAACGTTAATTTGTTCATTATTTAACAAGTATTTATCAAGTTCTATTTCTGTGATACACATGTCCATTGAGGGATACAAACAAGAACAAAAACAAAACCAGTGCCGGGCTTGGTGCCTCATGCCTGTAATCCCAGCATATTGGGAGGCTGAAGTGGGAGGATTACTTGAGGCCCGGAATTCAAGACCAGCCTGGTCAACATAATTAGACCCTGTCTGTATAAAAATAATAAAAATATTAGCTGGGCATGATGATGCACACCTGTAATCTCAGCTACTTAGGAGACTGTGGGAGGATCATTTGAGCCCAGGAGTTAGAAGCTGCAGTAAGCTATGATTGCGCCACTGCACTCCAGCCTGGGTGACAGAGTGAGACCCTGTCTCATAAAACAAAAACAAAAACAAAAATCCAGGCTGGTGCAGTGGCTCATGCCTGTAATCCCAGCACTTTTGGAGGCTGAGGAAGGAAGATGGTTTGAGGCCAGGAGTTCAAGACCAGCCTGGGCAATATAATGAGACCCTCCATCTCTATTTAAAAATAAATAAAGCAACAACCAAAAAAAAAAAAAAAAAAGCCATTGCTTAAATTGAACAGATAAGATATTCATAAATGACTAAAATAAAAGGAAAAATATAGGTGTATAGCAGGTATGATATATTCCATAAGTTCTAAGATTATCATTTCTGTTAAAACTAAATCACTTCTACAGTTTGCATTCATAAGACAGGCATGATAATAAAGGAGATTCATATACTTCTTTCTCAATATCTTTAAGAAGAGTGTATAACAAAAGTATGCTTGATTTTTGCCTCTCCCATTTCCAGTCACCAAATCCTGTCAGTTCTTCCTTCAAAAAGTCTTTAGAACCTCACTTTTCTCTTCATTCCTGCCCTCAAAAATCCTGGTTTATACATGTTTCTGATTCCTACATTGTTTCATTTACTCAGTTTCTCTACTGAATTAATGTTTTAAAACAAAACTGTAAACATGCCAATCCCTGGTTAAAAAGATTTTAATATGTAACCACTACCAGCAAGATAATGTCCTAATTTCTTAGTTAATATTGATGGCACTAACCTCAACCAACAGTTACAACCTTACCTCTAGCCCAATATCAACATCGCCCCCTACTTTCCAAAACATATACACAGGTACAGAGACAAACCTCTGCTCCGTTCAAGTAGGTCTTACTCATTGGCGCTGAATAAGTCAGATATCAAACTTGTCTTACATCCTCATCTCCTCTCTAATCAATTAAATCGGTATTTCACAAACTTTCTTCTGGTGTGAATCACAGCAGGGCATGGATGGTAGAGGTGAGGGGATATTAAAAAATAGAGTTTCCCAGGATCCTTCTCTGATTTAAGGTTGGATTCGGGAACTAATTTTTAACAAGCACTCAAGGTAATTCTTATGATCCTAACCTCCTCTTAAGGTACATCAAAAAGGCCTCCCTGAATTTTCCAATCTACTATTACTTCTCCTTTTTCTTAATTCCTAGAGCAATTTTTGTCTATACTATTTGCATGGCTTTTAGAGCAAACATCCTTATATTACATGGTAAGTAATGTGTTACCTATTTCCAAAAAGGATTTGAGATGGGTATATTCTCCTATTGACTGTTTAAATGGAATAGTCTGTTTATCTGAATAAAATGCAGAAGTTTTGAGGTGTTTGCAGAGCAAACTTTCCTTTTTCTAGTACCTTACACATCCTAGGTACTCAATAAATTTTTACTAATGAAGATGAAATTATTTTAGAGAATGTATAATGGCTTCCTTCAATTCAGTTATACAGAAGTATCTGCAATAGGATAAAAAGTGTACCTATACCTATAGAAAGCATTTAGAAGCAAAACAAGCTTTTATATATCACAGGGTGATGTGGTAAAAAGCTTTTGGCTTAGGATCTCCACCAAATTTAAACTTAGAAGAAGATTAAAACATTTTTGTACCACACAGAAATAACTCTTATATTATAATGTGACTTAATATAGTAAATTTTTTCCTGACATTTCCTTAGAAATTTATGTTTATAATATAATTTATTTCATTAAACCACATACCTTGTTTTTTTTACAGTGATGTTGCTGCTGAGTTTTTCTAGTCGACATTCTCCAGTATCATGGTTAATAATCAAAATGCATTCTTTTAAGTAAGGTTTTTTTGAACCTTTGAAAACAGTTACTGGTGGAGTTGAACCCTGTTTAAAAAGTTAATTATTATTACTTAAAATTTATCATAGGAATTCAGTTGGGAAGGCCTTTGAAATCTTGATTCTGGGTTTCTCCTTCTATGCTATACTTCAAGTCACCCATAAACTACCTAAATTTACTACCCTGAATCCAAAGAGTGTAGTAAAAAAGACAGATGAAGATAGGCTGAAATCTCAAAGCTGCTGTCGTTGAGGAAAGGGAAGAGAGGAGGTACTCACCTTGGGACAGTAAAGATTTGTTTCTTTGGCCTATAATGAGTAATTGAGATTCAATTCGAATACAACCAATATATTTTATGGATAAGGAAACAGAGCCTTGCATCATATTTTCTATTCCTCCTTTTTTTTTGAGACAGAGTCTTGCTCTGTTGCCCGGGCTGGAGTGCAATGGCACGATCTCAGCTCACTGCAACCTCCACCTCCCGGATTCAAGTGATTCTCCTGCCTCAGCCTCCAGAGTAGTTGGGACTATAGGCATGGACAACCACGCCCAGCTAATTTTTATATTTTTAGTAGAGACGGGGTTTCACCATGTTGGTCAGGCTGGTCTCGAACTCCTGACCTCAAGTAATCCACCCATCTCAGTCTCCCAAAGTGCTGTGATTACAGGCATGAGCCACTGCGCCCAGCCTCCTCATCTTCTTTCTTATTGCCTTATAAGTTTAATTTTTAAAATCTGGCATTTTCTTAAAGCAGTACCTCCCTATGCATATTAAGGAACACCTCTTACACTAAACCCACTAATTAATTTTAGCATAATTAAAAGTGAGATAAGCAGACATTATGTGCTTAATGATGTCACATGAAAGTACACTGCGCCATCCATAAAATACTCTTGCCAAAAACCCCAAAGAATTTAATTCTTATCAAACCCCAAAGAATCTGTAATCCAGCCTGCCCTTAGATATATAACTACCAATTTATAGAAAATAGAAGGAATAGAGGAGCAAGTTAAATACATCCAGATAGAAGTAATTTGAAGTCCAGAATGTAGGTATATTCTCTAGGATAGATAATACCGTTTTTCCAACAAACCAATGGCATAAAAAAGGGAAGAGAGCCAGGTGCAGGCACTGTAGTACCAGCTACTTGTGGAGGATGGGTGCTGAAGCAGGAGGACAGCTTGAAGCCAGGAGTTCTAGGCTTCAGTGTGACATAACCACATCCATGAATAGCCACTGCACTCCAACCTGGGCAACACAGTGAGACTCTGTCTCTAAAAAAGATAAATTAAAAAAGAGGCGGAGAGGAAAGGAAGGGACTTTTAAAGAATAAAAGGGACAAGAAATACAATATTCAAATACAATGTAGAAATCTTATTTGGATTCTAGTTAGGACATTTTACAGACAAATGTCTGTAAAAACACATTTTTGAGATCATCACAAAATTGTGACTATGGACGAAGTATTATTATCAATTATGTTATTTGTGATAATAGCATGGTGCTTAGATAAAATGTCCTTATCAGTTAGAGATACATAAGTAAGCACTGATGAAATGGCACATTGTCTGGAATTTGCTATACAATATGCCAAGGAAAAAAATGGTAAGACACTAGATTAAAAAATAAAAAGATTAGCAAAATGTTGATAATTGTTAAAGCTCAGTGATGGGTACATGTCATTCATTATACAATTCTGTTGGCAATAGAAGAAACATAGATCATTACTAATAAACTACATCTACTTACATGCTCCTCCCCTATCTTTTGTCCCTGCCCCATCAAACCTGAAGGAATTTTACATTTGTCATTCTTTTGCTTTATCCCACATATATGTATTTCTAAACAATTATTTGTGTATGTTTGTCTTTGAAGTTTATAAAAGTACATTACATTTTAGTGGATTTATCATAATAATTTTGTCAAATATTACAAAAATAATAAAATGGTACTGTTAGATCATGTTAGAAAAGGATGAGCTCTAAAAAGGCTAAGTGGTGTATCAAATTAAAGTTAATCATTAGAGATTTACTAAATGACCACTAGGAGGAGTATAAGATAAATTTGGTAATTGAAAATGCCATAAAAGATGGGTAGGTTAGAGATTTCTGAAGGTATGGAGGGAAAATTATAAATGTACAATAAAGGAACAGTTGTTTGTGGGTTTTTTACCTCTCCCAAAGACTAAAGTAATCTACAGAAAATCAAGAATGCACAACACATAGATGAAGACATGTCTGGGCTAGCTCTAAAACGGTTAGATGTGGAGCACTTAGTTGAAGCCCTGGTAAGCTGGAGAGTCAGGAGCATGATCCTAACAAAACAAAGTGGGTCTACTTGGCTGGTAAGTAAATTTTTCAGATGTGTTGACTGAAACAAGTAAGATACCCCAAAATAGTTACCTAAGGACTCCAAATTACAGTTGATAAGAGATTTGTGCAATATATTCTTCTTAATGATATCTGTAGTCTCAATTAGAATGGAATACATCTAAAAATTACAATGTATTATTGTTCTCTGAGCTCCTGAAAATAAGAACTAATCATTAATTTTTTAAAAATTGCTCTCAGCACCTGAAGAAGTACCAAGACCTTTATAAATATTCAATGAATGTTAAATACGAACAATATAGACAATTTCTGGTCATAAGTAACAAATGAAGCAAATCTTTCATAATCTCTACACCTGCCATCTACATTTTGAACAAGTTTTATAAATGTAAACTTTCTCCCTCATTAAATTGAGCACCATTCCTAACTTTTAAGCTTCAGTTTCTGTCCATTCCTTATTCAATACCCCAAGAAAGGCAACTAGTAAAGTACCAGACAACTACTAAGCATATGAACTATCATTGCCTCTAAATAACTATTGAATACCTCCTATCAGCTCCATGTTCACTGTGATTACACACCTTCAATCGTCATTCACCTAGATTATTGTTATTCTCCTCCCTACTCTCTTTCCAATTTTGTTCCCCATTCTGCAGGCAGGCAAATCTAATCGTATTGTTCCCATGCTTAAAAATCTTTCTGTGCTTAAAAAACTATGTATTCAGATAAAGCCATATTCCATAAACCTGCACATGGACCCTCCATGATCTTCTCATCTACTCTCCAACTTTCTCAATTTGCCACTGTTTACAAACCACATAGAATTGCTTATAATTGGTTTACATGAATGACTGACTTAGGATGGTCAACCAAAAGACAAAACTGCAAAATAAAATATAAAATAAGTGAGTGGGCCATGTGTGGTGACTCATGCGTGTAATCCCACCATTTTAGATGGCTAAGGATCACTTGAGCCCAGGAGTTTCCGACCAGCATGGGCAACATGGGGACAACCTGTGTCCACAAAAAAAAATTAAAAATTAGTTGGGCATGGTGGTGCACATTTGTAGTCCTAGTTGCTTGGAAGGCTGAGGCAGGAGGCTTGCTTGAGCCCAGGAGTTTGAGGCTGCAGTGGGCTATAATTGTGCCACTGCACTCCAGCCTGAGTGGCAGAATGAAATCTTGTCTCTAAAAAATAAATAAAATAAAATAAGTGTGTGCATATGTTATTTGAGGGAATAAAAGGACTCTTAACCATACAACAAAGGAATCAGAACCAACACCTCAACATAGGGGAACGAAGAGAAAATATAAATATAAATAAAAGAAGTGATAAAAGAAATCTGGCTATTTATATATACTTAACTTTAAAAGGATAAGAATAGACTTGGCCGGGCATGGTGGCTCATGCCTGCAATCCCAGCACTTTGGGAGGCCAAGGGAGGTGGATCATCTGAGGTCAGGAGTTCGAGACCAGCCTGGTCAACATGGTGAACCCTCAACTCTACTAAAAATGCAAAAAATTAGCTGGGCGTGGTGGCGGGCACCGCCTGTAATCCCAGCTACTTGGGAGGCTGAGGCAGGAGAATTGCTCGAACCTAGGAGGTGGAGGTTGCAGTGAGCCAAGATTGCGCCACTGCACTCCAGCCTGGGTGACAGAGCGAGACTCCGTCTCAAAAAATAATAAAAAAAAAAGAATAAGAATAGACTGAGAATGTATAATGTAAGAGCTAAATAAATAATCTTGACATGAAGATATTCTATAATGTAATACAATATCTTGGCAAAAACTTAGGTGTTTGGCTGAGGTGGAAAGAAAGAGAAGCGGAAGGGAGGAGAAAAAAGTCTTATTATTAAGGGATAATAAATGTATTCTAAAAATCTCACTTGATAGAGGTAGGAAAATAATGGAGGAACTCAGTTTTCATATAAGAAAATAAAATCATATGCCTCATTATGAACGCCAGGAAAAGAAAATAATCAATAATGGAATGGAAAAGTATACTAGTACTCCCAAAGTAATAAGAGTAATGAAAAAAAGTAATGAAAAAAAAATCAAAGACAAAGGGAAAAAAAGAAATGGTTGGTAAAACTAATAAAGAATATAAAAGAAGAAACAACAAATACTTAAAAACTAATAAACTATAAGATAAATAAAAATGAAATATATCAATTTTGAACTAAATGTGAATAGACTGAATAGACAGTATTCTCCCAATAAAAACAGAAAGTGCCAAACTGGGTTTAAAAATAAAACAGCATATTATATTAACAAAAGATATACTTCATACAAAATGTCAGCTAAATGAAAGGAAGAGACACTAAGATTCTATGAATACACAAAAGAAAAAAAGTAAAAGTAGCTATATAAATGTCAGCTAAATAAAAGGAAGAGACACTAAGATTCTATGAACACACAAAAGAAAAAAAGGTTGATATATATATATACGTACATATATATATCAGAGAAGTAGGCACTTAAGCTTAAAAACACAAAAATAGGACAAAAATGTTATTTTGTAATAATTAAAGATATACTTCATTAAGAAATATAACTTTAAAAGGATGTTAAAATAGGACTCTGGTCCTAAAATCAGGTGAGGTCCCAAGAATGTAATGGACTATTTTCCTATGTCGGCTAAGTAAACCCATTGGAGAAAACCAGACTAGGTACATTTGGGAAGGGACTTTGCCCAAGAGGGTCATCTGGAATACCCCTCATACATATAGGAGCCTCATAAGTGTAGGATTTGAGGGTTGAATTATACATAACCACTAGAAATGCATTGCCTGAATAATAGAAGGATAGTTAGAAGTTTCCAGTGGGCTATTTCGTAAAAGCCCACAGAAGCACCCCGTAAGACAAAGAGTCAACGCCAAAAATATGCCAATCTCAGCACCAATGACAAATCTTAACAGTCAAGTTAAGTAAAACTTTTTCTTTCAAAATTCAACACTTCGAAATTTTGTAGCAATCATAGAGAACTGTTTGTAAGAAGAGAGATTTGTAAATGCCCACTATTTAACCAGACTATCAGTGTTCGTTTTTATTAGTTTTTTTCTATTTGGTAATACCATAGAAACCTAAGACAAATGGAATTAGAAAATCTACCCTATCAAAGAACCAAAGGTACTCTTAAAATTATAATATAATAAAAGCTCTATTTTATGGTCTGACTCTAAGCTTCCTAGGCGGTTATACCAGGATGATGAAAGCAAGTTCATGTAAACAATAGAAGAATCTAAATGCCTCAAACTCATAACCATTACATTTCCACAAAATACCTACAGAATTAAGAACACTGAAGAAAAGCAAACCTCCTACCTGCTTAAAGATGTTCTTTAAGTGAAGGGGGAAACCCCTCACAAAGTCTATTTGAGAATGTAATTTCCATTGTTATTCACGATTGTTCAAGGACTACATACCCAGGAGAAACAATATTTGCTTTTGACAGACAGTAATCTAAATAACTCTTTCATTCTCTTTTTTTTTGTGGCGGGGGGGCTTTTAAAATAATCCTTATTTTTTAAAAGTTAATATGTGCATTATAGGAAACTGAAAAACACAAGAAGCAAAGAACAAAGTCATTCACAATTACAAGCAGTTTATAGTTTGACATGTTCTTCTAGATCCTGTGTGTGTGTGTAGACACAACATCCAATTTCATGGGACTGAGATTGTACAGTATGTATCATGATTTTTCACACATCATGAATATTTACCAATTCAAAATTCCAAAGCTGTATGAGTATTTTGATAACCAAGAATACACTACACCAACTCAAACTGCTAAAAAAGAAAAAAGTAATCCTGCCTTTCTTGGGACAAAAATTTCATAGAAGACAAAAATGGCAACACGTCTCTAGATAAAAGCATTGGCAGAGTTGAGAATTAAATGCTGCATTCCCTTAATGCTCAATTTAAAATGAAACACACAGCAACAGAATACACTAAGTATAATGTTTTTAAGAGAATTCATTAGCAGATCTATACCATTAAAATATTAGCAAAGTATATTTCCATTGAATTACTTAATGTATTCCTATAGTACAGGCAAAAGAGATGCATACATCAATGGCTATCAAAATGTAAGTATGGACATATATGGACACATCTGCATACATCTCTGCCTGTATACTTCCTTCTGCCCCTCTGCTGCCAACCTAATGAACAAGTCCTGACATACACTGCTCAGAGGTGGCTTAACAATTCCATGTCCAAGATGCATCTTTTCTATCAATTATAACAAAGGTATTTACAAATTGGCTAATTCACTAGCTCTAGTTTTTATCGTAAGTTGTCACCCCATTCATAAAGCTTAGATGTTGCAAAATAATGAACTTTGTCCACAATGAACACAGGCACTTTAGTAAAAACGCTCATATAGACCTGTGGTTATCATCTAAAACCATTGTCTAGATATGGAGATACTAGCAAAGAGCCCTTCCCTTCATCCTTCCTCTTCTCCCTCTTCCACCATCCCAGTGACTAAGTATAGGATGTCTAGCTCCAAGAGATGGACTAATAAAGGTCACCCCCAGAAGACAGGCCTTCCTAAAGACTAATAAAAGGACATTCATAAAGGGACTGATTTACTACATCTATTTTTAACATACTTTGAGCATTAAGACTTATCCTTTAATACACAATATTAACTAAAATGCACATATAGAACAATGGTTAGACCATCTGAACTAATCTCAGGAGCACAGAACCCTTCTCCTTGCATACCTCCTCCCCCCCTCTCCCCAACTCTTTCATTTTCACTGTTTAAATGAGTTATAATTAATTTATATTATATAATAGACCCTTTATCAATCTGATTCCTAAATATCTAAATATTACCCTCCTTGTCCTCATATGCACCCCTTTTGACCTAGCCTACATATACGCCTACATATGTAACTACATATATGCCACTAGGCATTATATGTAGTTCTTCAGATGTTTAACAAACTTTCTTTTGTTGTTGTATCTTAGTCCTTGTTTTTTCTTTTCTCTGACTAAAATGTCCTTCCCTCCCTCCTTTACCTGGGTAATTTTAACTCATCTTCAAAACTCAGCGTATCCTGATGTCTCCTCTCTGTACCCTGGCTGAGATACCTCTCTTTCCTGTTTCTATAATACTCTATGTATATCTTTTTATAGTTCTTAGATTTCTACATTTTAATCAGTTATTTCCTGTCTCTCCCATTAAATGATAAAATGTTTCAGGACACTGACTGTGTCTAGTCTACTTCTGTATTCCCAGTGGCAGCTACCTAGAATAGGACTTATCACACAGAATGTCCATGCATATACACACACACAAATACTGAGGCATATTCTTTTTTGGACATATCTGTGGGGGCTTGTGGAAAGGGGCGGTGGTGGTGGTAGTGACGTTTTCCCAAATGACTTCTTTACAATTTCTGAAATTTACAATTCGCAGGCTTGAAAACATAGGCCTCCTGTAACTGTGCTTCCTTTAAGACATATTGCAATTGAGACCATAACCAAACACCTGGAAGATGGTAACTCTTGGTTAAAGCAAGATATGAATGAATGACAAGGGTTTATTATTAAACATAAGCATCCTCATTTCTTTGGAGGAGAAGAGCAATGCAAGGGATGAGGATGGGAGGACGGCAACTTGAGAAAACAATATTCTACTTGGCAAAAAAAAAAAATCCAACTAAAGTGATTCTGCAAACCAATCATTACTGATCAATAATGCTATATAGCCTGAGACAATAGACTAGTGGTTCCTGTTTGTTGTTGTTGTTGTTTGTTTGTTTGTTTTTTGAGACAGAGTTTCGCTCTTGTTGCCCAGGCTGGAGTGGAATGCTGCAATGGTTCCTGTTGTTAATGTGAGGCTTTAAACTTTTAAAATTCAGTGGTTGGTTCAGGTTTTTCTTTAATAAACATCATAAAGCAAAGAAGCCTTAGGTTACTGGAGATTAAATTTCTAAATTGTTTTAGAGATACTAGAACCTGAACAATTTTTCATAACAGAGTAATACAAAGATTAACTCATCTACAACATCTCATACTAAATAGATTTTTCATTTCCTTCAGTTCCAGAGAAAACAAATGGAAATATTCAATAAAAAGCCCATGCAAATTTAATTAGCCTTAGGAAAATCTCCAGAGACGGTTACTGACACAGTCTGACATAACAGTGGGCTCTCAATAAATGGTTAACTGATAAAAATAAGAAAAAGACAGCAGATGAGAGGATAGAGAGTTCACTTGCTATACGTATAACCATGGTAAACCATCTCATTAATGCATAAAGGAGAATGTGGACGGACTAGCACAAAACCACCCCTATTACAAAAATTAAACAAAATAAAGAAAAAATCTCAAAAAATCCAGCATTTTCTTTATGTATTAAAGTATAAAGTTACAGTCTTGATTTTTTTCTGAGAATAGACAAAGTCAGTATAAAAGAAAAGAAAAAGAAACTTAAGCTGAATACTCAAAAATTTCTAACTCAAGGACTGAGAAAACTAGAGCATACAACAAAGAACTTGTATTTTTATGCAAATAGTATTTGGTACCGTTACTTGGATACATCTGGAAATTTTTTTAATGGACAAAACTTTTGGTTAGGGCCTCCCTGACAGTCTCTTTCTTTTTAAAACCACTCCTCAAACTCCAGCTGAAGTTCTTTCAAAAACACAATCTAATCATTAGAATTCTAATAATTGGACTTTCAGCCAGAGATTGAGGAGTGGTTTTAAAAAGAAAGAGATTTTCTAATCTAACAAATCTAATCATGTTACCTCTCTGTATTAAAACTTCTAATGGTTTTCTAATACCTACGGGATAAAGTCCAAATTCTACATTACAACATAAAATATCCTTCACAATTTCATCTTGACCTACTTTTCTAGTCTCTGTTGCTATCAATCATTTTTCTTTTTCTTTTTCTTTCTTTCTTTCTTTCTTTTGAGACAGAGTCTCGCTCTGTCGCCCAGGCTGGAGTGCAGTGGCGTGATCTCAGCTCACTGCAACCTCTGCCTCCCAGGTTCCAGCGATTCTCCTGCCTCAGCCTCCCAAATAGCTGGGACTACAGGTGCCCACCACCACGACTGGCTAATTTTTGTATTTTTAGTAGAGACAGGGCTTCACCACATTGGCCAAGCTGGCCTGGAACTCCTGACCTCGTGATCCACCCACTTCGGCCTCCCAAAGTGCTGGGATTACAGGGGTGAGCCACCGCGCCCAGCCCATTTTTCATTATACTATGATTTACTACGTAAAGTCACTTATTCCACAAACTCTTTGTTCTTTCAGCATCAGAGCTTTTCACATAATGTTCTGTTTGCTTATTCTACCCCTTGTCTACCCAATAAAATCTTACTTGTCCTTTAAAGACTCAGCTGAAATATTGCTTGCTTTAGAAGCTTTTTAAGATTCCACCAGGCAGAGTATTTGCTTCTACTTATGTGGTTACATAGAATTTCGTATATGCACTAACTTATAACACTAGATGTTTATGTGTCTGTCTGCTATAAAAGATTAGGACTAGAAGGCAAGCGATATGTTACTATCCTAAGGTCAGTGTTTAAAATCTGGCTTACAGTAGGAATTTAATAAATATTTGTTTAGACTCTAATTTTTTTTCAAATCATTTGCTATGATAGTTCTTGGAACTATTAAATGGACTAAAGTATTGTAAGATTTTTTTTGCCTAAAGTAGTTTAAAATATGGTTTTTGCTTTGCTGTGCTTATTAATTACTTTAACCAATAATCACTACACAAATTGTGCAATTATTTTCATTTAAATTTACTGAGCATCCCACAAAAGTGATCACTTTAAATATACAGAAATACTCACTTCTATATTTGGCAGAGTTATGGTCACCTGTTCACCTTCACCGACCTCAAGGTATCCTTCAGAAGAAGTGTCAATAGAAGCAGGTTTGAAGTCATCTAAAAATAGATACAAATACCAATTTTTATAAAATGTAATAATATTTGGATATTAAAAATTATGAGCATGTTTCAGAATGATAAATCATTTTTCAAGAGCTTTGTAATTAAAATGGTTTAAAGTACCAAATGAACAAACAAAATACAATCTAGTTTATTTATTTCTGTATGCATAATTCTGAGAAAAAAGAAATAGCTATACTCTAAAACAGAATTACTCACACCCATGCTTCCACAGAATCCTGTTTAGACCAAGATGAACCTGACTAATGTGTTCTACTGCTAAAAACTAAATAATGTCAGTGTTTTCACAACTTGCTAAAAAACTGATATAGGTAGAATGTTTTCAATTTTCAGTCCTTTTTTCCCATAAATTTTTCTTTTTTATGTTATTTTTAATGGCTGCTGACTTAGTTCATGAATGTTGGCCCATAAATTTTTTTTAAAGCACATTTGGTGCCTACTACCACTTGTCTGTCATTCTACTACCACTTGTCTGTCATTCTATCAGAACAAAATGAATGAATACATAGCAAATACAGTACATATTAATGAAGAAACTTAAGAAAAACTAATCTTTCCAGTTTAACAGTTTTTTTCATGAATATGTACACCACTAAATGATGTATAATTTAACCAAATCTGTCACTTTAGAAGATCTTAAAATAAAATTTAATTTTGAGTTAAATCATAGTTCAAACAATGCCATTAAAATCTATCATCTAGGAGGAAATTCAGGGTACTAAGATATTTCACATGTTAAACAAGCTTAAAAACCTCTAAGCAATTAAAGCCATTTAAAACTAATTCATATGAATATACATCAACAACTAATAATTCTGATATATAGTTCCCTGTGGTATATTTACATTAACTCCTTATTAAAATACAGTATAATGCAAAAGAGAACAAAAATTAAGCTTTGACTTTTACACAGTGACACATGTAACCACCAACCAAATCAAGACATAGAACATTACCAGCTCCACAGAGGCCCCTCCCAGTTATTACCCATTGTTCCAAAAGATTAATCTTCATATTAACAAAAAGGCCCCAAAGGCAAAAAGTCTAAATCCAAAGTAATGGATATTTATAAGTGGAATTTAGGGAATTATAATTAGCAAACCTTGGGAAAGGAGAATTTTCCAATAATCATCAAATTATTGCTCTGTCAATAAACAAAGGCTGGCCCTGCTTCACGATGACAATTAAAATAGCTGACATTTATGGAACACTTACTACATGCCAGGCACCATGCTTAACACTTCATATTTACCTCTTACAACAACTCTGAAATAAATGAAATCCATTCCTCTATTCCTTAAATAAATATAAATGCAAACGAATATAAACAATTTACAGAAAGTATTTTTATAATATAGTTTATTCTTCATGCTGCTTTAATTCAAAATTGAATAAGATCTTGATGCTTATTCCTAGATTTTAAGATACAGTTATAAAAATAACATAAGCAATATGAAAATGTGAAAGAGTTTTGATTTACAATATATCCCTAGAAAGTATAATTGAAGAATCAAAAGATAAAGATTAGACTGAAAATAAGTTGAGGAGTTTGTTAGCAGTGGCTAAGTGAGAAAAGTGAAAGGTATAATTAAGGTGTTAAGTTTTAGATGCTTGAAAAGAGTTTGGACTGAGGGAAATAAGTTTTAAATAATGTCAATTGTTGAAAGGACAGTGCTATTGAGGAGAAAAAAATTAGAACTGAACTTGAGTAAGTATCACAGAGATAAAGTAGAAGAAGCCAGAAAATCTAAGAGAATGAACACAGATATGAACCAAAACAACAATAATAACAGCTATTACATGCTGATCAATTTTAAAAGTTTTTCCTGATGATTTTTACTTTGAAGCTTCACACCAATCCTGAAAAGTAGTGAATACCCCTATCTTACAGATAAGGGAAGTGAGGGTGGAATAAAATTAAGTTCCTTGCCCAAGATCATGCAACTGTTTTCTAAATCTAGAAAAACGAACTACAAAACCCAGTTAGAATAAAAAAGATGAAAGGTTGGCCAAGATATATCAATGTCAACAAAGAGAGAAAAAAACTTTAGTTTGGGCTAGCAAATACCATTTATGAATCTAAAATAAGAACCAAAGTCATTTTATATGGATATATACAGTAGAAATGAAATAACTGCCTCATAAAATGTTTCACTATTTATAAATAAGTTATCATCATGCCCTATGTGGGTGCCCATACTAGTGGACTTCGTTGATCCGCAACTTTATTTATTATTATTATTTTTTGAGACAGAGTCTCTCTCTGTCCTGCATGCTGGAGTGCAGTGGCTAGATCTCGGCTCACTGCAACCTCTGCCTTCCGGGTTCAAGCGATTCTCCTGCCTCAATTTCCTGAGTAGCTGGGATTACAGGCACGCGCCACCACACCCAGAAATTTTTTAATTTTTGAGACGGAGTCTCTCTGTCGCCTATGCTGGAGTGCAGTGGTGCGATCTCGGCTCACTGCAACCTCCGCCTCCCGCGTTCAAGCGATTCTTCTGCCTCAGCCTCCTGAGTAGCTGGGATTACGGGCGCGCACCACCATATCCAGCTAATTTTTGTATTTTTAGTAGAGACGGTTTCACCATGTTGGTCAGGCTGGTCTCAAGCTCCTGACCTCGTGATCCGCCCGCCTCGACCTCCCAAAGTGCTGGGATTACAGGCGTGAGCCACCGCGCCCGGACTTATTTTTTATATTTTTAGTAAACACGGAGTTGCACCATGTTGGTCAGGCTGGTCTTGAATTCCTGGCCTCAAATGTTCCACCTGCCTCAGCCTCCCAAAGTGCTGGGATTACAGGCATGAGCCACTGCGCCTGGCTGGTCCTCAACTTTCTTTTTCTTTCTTTTTTCTTTTTTTTTTTTTGAGACAGGGTCTCCCTCTGCCGCCTAGGATGGAGTACAGTGGCGCGATTTCGTCTCACTGTAACGTACGCCTCCTGGGTTCAAGTGATTCTCTCGCCTCAGCCTCCTGAGTAGCTGAGATTACAAGTGTGCGCCACTATAGCCCGGCTAATTTTTGTATTTTTAGTAGAGGCGGGGTTTCACCAAATTGGTCAGGCTGGTCTTGAACTCCCGACCTCAGGTGATCTGCCCGCGTCCGCCTCCCAAAGTGCTGGGATTACAGGTGTGAGCCACCGTGCCCGGTAGTCCTCAACTTTCTAATTGTAACTATCCTTCAAAGTTCTGCTCATCAATCTAAGTATTACTCTAAATATTCCACTATGTCCTTCATCATTTACATCTAATTATTGTATCTTCTTTAATATTTTTCAAAGCCATCCCCTTCCATTCTTGCTGTTGACAAGCTAGTTTTCTATCAGCTAAAGTACTGGAATACCTTATGGTCTGCCCTTCTGCTTTTCTCTATCCTTTTGCTCTCTTAGAATTTGAATCCTATCTCAAAGTCCCCTCTTTTCTGAAGCTATTTCAGGGTGCAGTCCTTTCCGTACTACCCAGAATCTCAATTTCTTCTCCATTCCCGTAGCATTTACTAAACCATTAATCAAAACCTATCATAAACTACCTACCTGATATTATTTACCTTTTTTTTTTTTTTTTTTTTTTTTGAGATGGAGTCTTGCTCTGTCCCCAGGCTGGAGTGCAGTGGCGAGATCTCGGCTCACTGCAACCTCCACTCCTGGGTTCATGCCGTTGTCCTGCCTCAGCCTCCCGAATAGCTGGGACCACAGGTGCCCGCCACCACTCCTGGCTAATATTTTTTGTACTTTTAGTAGAGACGGGGTTTCACCATGTCAGCCAGGATGGTCTCGATCTCCTGACCTCATGATCTGCCTGCCTCGGCCGCCCAAAGTGCTGGGATTACAGGCATGACCCACCGCACCCGGCCCTTTTTTTTTTTCAGACGAAGTCTCCCTCTGTCACCAGGCTGGGGTGCAGTGGTGCAGTGATGCCATCTTGGCCCACTACAATCTCCGCCTCCCTGGTTCAAGCGATTCTCCTGCCTCAGCCTCCTGAGTGGCTGGGATTACAGGCGCGCGCCACCACAGGCCGCTAATTTTTGTATTTTTAGTAGAAACGGGATTTCTCCATGTTGTTCAGGCTGGTCTGGAACTCCTGACCTCGTGATCCGCCCACCTCAGCCTCCGAAAGTGATGGGATTACAGGCGTAAGCCACTGCGCCCGGCATTTTTTTTTTTCCTGAGGGAATCTCACTCTGTCGCCCAGGGTAGAGTGCAGCGGCGCGATCTCGGCTCACCGCAACCTCCCCCTCTTGGGTTCAAGCAATTCTCTCTCAGCCTTCCAAGAAGCTGGATTACAGGCGTCCGCCACCACGCCCGGCTAAGTTTTGTATTTTCAGTAGAGACAGGGTTTCACCATCTTGAACAGGCTGGTCTTGAATTGCTGACTTCGTGATCCACCCTCCTCAGCCTCCCAAAGTGCTGGGATTACAGGTGTGAGGCACGGTGCCTGGCCTATTATTTACCTTTTCGTGGACATGTCCTATTAGATTGTAATTTTTTAAAGCATAGTACTCATACTTTAATTTCTCCAGATAGTGGCTCTAGCACAGTGCCTTTAACGTAATGGATATACAAGAGATCTTGTAGTTCATTCAGGTTCATATTGTTCACTCTTCTCTGAATCACTTCTAAACTTATTTTAAGTATATATAAGGTGTTAAATTATGTGTAAAATGCTTGTTTTCTAATTATTTCCTATGGGTCAGATTCATCTCTACTTCAAAACTCTCAATCTCTTTAGGGTAGACTGCCATTTTCCTTTCATACTTTTCACCAGTATACTTCTGTTCTCATAGACAGCATCCATTATTAATATTTGACAATAAAGAACTTTCTATGATAAATATTTAAAACCTTAGAAATGACATCCCAGAATAAAACTATGGCCCTCTGACTTCTAATATTTTTCTCACAATGACACAAAGGGAAATACTGGAAGGTATGGTTGTCATTTAACTACAGCTAAATGATGCTTTAGACAGGCCAGCAACGTAACCCAGGCAGTCAAGCTGACCAGTGGGAATCATAGTGACACGGAGGATGAATAAGCCCAATCTCATAACTATGCTCCACCCAACTGCTGCCAAGAGAAGATATGGGCTCAATGTTGCCAGCTTATCATGTGATTTTTAAAGATAAGCTGAAAATCTAGATTTTTCATATAAAAGGTCCTGAATGTTAGGTATTTGCAACTAACTCAAGATAAAACAACAATGGTGTGGACTAAACAAAGCACTTCTAAAGTCAAGCTCAGCCTATATGCTATTAATCTATAACCTCTGTTTTAGTGTTTATGAAGTGATTTTTTTCTTTACAATATACTATCAATTTTCATCTTCACAACAAAATTTTGGGTTGAATATTTTGCCCACCTTTTACTCATGGTGAACTCCTTTAAAGTAATGAAGTCAATAAATGATGAAGTCAGGAACTCAAGCCACATAATTTATCTCCTCATATTATATAGCCTATTTGTCTTACATCCACAGATCTTAACTTGTATGTATGTGTATGAGGAGCAGTATTAGGAGATGAGAGACAGTCATAAATCCCTGTGAAAACCTGATGAAAATTATAGACCAATCATTGATCCTCTCCACAGAAAAATACATATATGAACATACATATCAAATACTGTACAATCCCAAGGGGTTCACAGGTCCCTGAAGCCTACATAGATGCTTGTAGTATATGAGATTATCTGCAAGAGACAAATGTATGCAAAATATCTTTAGCTTTACTTAATGATAAACATAAATTCATAATCAATAAATCTACCAAAACTATTCTGAATCTATTTATATTTCTAATTATTCTACTGTTAGGATTAATAAATTCTACTCTTTATTACCCGTTATATCAAGCAGTGTTGTCTTTTGTCTTCACACACTTTTTTTAAAGTATATAACTTCTGAGTTTCAAGTGGTTTAGTTCCAGAATTAAAGAATTTGTTGAATAATCTCATGTTCATACTTTCTGTATGCTTCTAAATGTCAAATGTATTCTATTCTAAGTTGCTATGATTCCAGACTAAATAGTTCATTTCTCAGTTCTCCTTGGTTTGGAAACCCTACCACCAACTATACCATTTATTTATTCTCTCTGGATTTCTTTCATCTATGCAATTTTTTTCAGGTTTACAATGGAATTACTTATTATATTGCATGAAGAGTAGAAAACCATTTTCTACTTTGTATTTAATACTTTTTCTGCCAATGTTTATCGCTTTTCTGATTATTTTGACTGGAACATCACATAATGCCAATATTTTCATAAGAATCCACAATTATTATCATCAGTTTATTTTCCAGGATTTGAATGAATTCAACCAACTCCAAAACCCACACTGCTCATTAGCTCATCATTTAAGGACACAAAAAAGTGGTGTCATTTACAAACTTAGGATTTCACAATTCATTCCCTTATCTGGATATAAATAGTAAAACTAGTACTACTCCCAATTCAAAATTGATTCTAGTAGGTCCTGTTATTGAAACTCTTCTACCCAGTAAAGCACCTGTTGCTAAGCATTCAGCTTATCGTTGATAGAACATCCCATGCCCTTCCTACCACATGCCAGACTATCTTTTTGATAGTTTTTATAGCTAAACTCTAATAAATGCTGTTTCAAAGTCTGACTAAATTACATTCATTAGCACCCCTCGTATACATATGACTATAACTCTTCAACATTAATGGTGACTAGTATTTATTCTCTACCCTGTGGCAAATATTGTGCCAGGTTGTTTATGCTATCTTATTTAATCCTTACAAAAACCATGAAATGTAAATATTACTATTATCTTTTAGCCATAAGAAAACTGAGGTTGAGAGCTTAGAGAATGTTTCCAAAGTCACATTACATATATAGGTGGTGGAGGCCAGGATTCACATCCGGGTTTGCCTGAAGTCTTAGACAGGCAGAATTGCTCCTGTAAATAAAGGCAGAATATTACTTTCTCTCCAATGACATTGGCTTGAGGGTTGGTTATAAATTAGGTCCACCTTATCTGTATGAACATCAGCTTCATACTATTCTACAGTTTTCAAACCTCACACTGAGTTCTTAAGAGTGAGGATTACATTGGAAATGAACCTGTCCTCAAGAATAATAAACAGTTTTATTTAAATAAATCTAAAATGATTCTGTGCCATTACCACACCTGCTTCAACAACAACAAAAAAAATAAGGACTGAAAGCCTTTCTAATAGTTCTGTCTTCCACAGGACTAAGTGTGTATTCAAACATGTATGTTTGTTTATTTATTATTGTCATTATTATTGTTGTTTTGCTTATTTTTGTTTATTTTCATTCTTGTAGCTGGATCATCTGATCCTCTGACTTTCAAGACACTGGCATTTTCGAACCTTTATAAATGAAAGGCTTTGAAGGACCTGCAAGATTATTTTCAAAGGCAATCTTTTATTCATTTAAATTGGGATTTGTGCCCTACATAGGAAAATATATACCCAAATCATATAGAAATATATTCTTAAGCAAATTTTTATAATCTTAAGCCCTTGTAACTTGAAAAATTAATATTAAGACCATTGCATACCTGAGAAGGAAGAGAAAAGGAGAGAGTAGATACTATTTGAGAAAAAGGCATGCAGAAACCAGATAAAGACGCATATCACACTTCCAGGAAATGGGACTGAAGAGACAGAGAAACTGCAGAGCCAGCACAGCACTATCTCATTGTGGGGAGCTCTGGATGAGAAAGTATATGATAAAGAAGAATAAACAAGGGACACTGTCGAAGAGTTTCTGTTCACAAATATCTCACCCATTTATTCTACCAATTGGATGTTAATTTTGCTTTAAAAAACCCTTTTAGTAAATATATTCTTGCAGGGTTAAAACCAGTGGTTCTTCATACCTTTACTCTGAGTAACTATAACCAAATTGTCTACAGCTTAAATAAACTTTTGGGAGAATATATGTTTTAATTAGTTGTTTCGATTGAACCATGGAACATTTCAGAGTAAAAACCATAAAGGTCTCTAAACAACCCGAGAACAGAATGACTGAGAAAGGCGGAATGATGAGATATTAAGGAAGGGCAAGGCTGGGGAAAGGAAGTGAAAAAACAGTTTTACCACAGAAAAATGAGAGGTTATGATTCAGTGATCTCGAAGTTTCCTTCCCTCTCTACAATTCTATGACAGCTGTTATGCAAAAAACGAATGTCTTACACATAAAAACTTATATGCTATATTTTCCTTCCTGGAATCTATATCATCCAACTGCTAAAGCAAAAGAGCTCCTTTTTCTACTCCAACAACATAAAAGAGAATAATTTATTAAAACTAGTTCCAGAGGACATAAAGAAAACCAAAGGGTAGAAATCATAGGGAGGTAAGCATCTTCCAAATAAAGAAATTAATAACACACCCTCGAATACTTTGATAATCAGTATTTGATAACTGAGTGAAATCTGGGGTCCAAAGAGATATATAGATCATTGGGATGGTTGAGAATTTCTCCCTTTGCAAAGAACACACCAAATAAGAACCCTCATCTGCCAGAGGTGAGAAAAAGTGAAGAAAAGAGAGAATATTGCCCCACCAGCCTCAAGGCATTCAACTTTCCCGGCATTCGGTCCTTAGTCCCTTCCCATTTGTCACCTTATTATTTTCCTGTCCACCCTTGCATCATCCACCTGTCACGTCTGTCTCCACAGTCACCTCTACAGACTTTTTTCACACTTTCCCTTCCTGTCTGCTGGTCTCAAGGCTCTCTGCCCAGGGTTTACCCACATTTGCTCTACTCCGATTCCTTCCACCGACCCCCTAAGACTCCGAGCAGGATAGAGGATCGCGCTGCCTCCCCCCTCCCCGCCCCGTAGTCTCCAACAGTGTAAGGGGTACTGTGGGAACAAAACCCAGAGGGGTTTGTGCCTCTTCACCCCCATCCCGGGAGGCTCCCCCTCTATCCCCGGATGGTCCTCACTCACAGCGTACAGTGTGGAAGGCGCAGCGCGGCTGCTTCTCGAAACTCTCCCCTAACTTGAGAACCCGCTCGCGACGGTCTAGGTGTGAGAATCCCGCTGCGCTATTCATAATTACTCTCCTGTTCTGATTTTAACTCCGCCACCAGCGCTCACTATCTGCCACCTCAGCCTGAAGTAGCCGCAGTTCATCCCGCCAGCCAAGTCACCACAGACTCCACCCCGCGCCCGACGCGCACCGCCCCACCGGGAGCGTCTCACGTTCTGATTGGCTTATTGGCAAAGGGCGCTCGGCCTCTTGACTCCGAGGCTCCTAGTCCCGCCTCCAGGCCCCTTCCCGCGTGGCGACGCACGCTGCCCCGGGAAGGCCGCGGCGCTGTGGTGCGGCGTGGGAGCCGGGTTCTTTAGTGGAAGAACGCGAAGCGAGGATGAGGTAACTTATCTGAGGTGGTGGCTGGGGAGGGAGAGGGCCCCAGGGCGCCTACCAGGAGGCCAGGACCCCAGGCTCCTGGACGAAGTCAGCCGGCTTGTAAGAGCTCTTAACGGGAGAATCGGCCTGCCCTCACGCCCAGTCTGTAGAGATCTGGTGTGGAAACTGAGGCCTGGGGAGGTGCCGTGTCCGGGCACAGGGCCTAGTGTCTTGTTCAAGGCCTAGTAGCGCGAAAGCCGGGTCTAGAATCTGGAGTAAAGGAGCCCAGCGGCCCCAGAATCTCGGTCCTTAGACTTGAAGCGACGCTGTTACCTCAGTAATCGTTTTCTGACCTTTTTGTACCAGAGGAAGTTTCTTGTGGTCTTAGGACTGGAGAAGGGGATGTGTAGTGGGGAGGAGAAAGAGGATTCGGAGATAGGAACCACAGACATTCAGGATCAGCCGCAACAGGATCGCACTGAATTTCCTTTTCATTTATTTTCCTCACAGTGATCCGTGGAGGCAGTAACAGGCGCGGCGAGGCAGACGTGATTCCCGAAGAATCAAGGCTGGGCCGGACCCGGTGGCCTGGCAACAGGGTAGTAGCATTAAAATAGATAAATAATTGTCTTTTTGTGTCAAATTTCATAAATTTAATGTAAAGATGGGAGAAATGTTGAATTATAGGAGAAACACTCAAGAGAAAGTTTACAGATGGTTTCCATAACAGGTGGTTTTTCAGGGTAATTACGCAATCCAGCTGCACTCCCTCACCTTCTACCTTAGACACATTTGTCAGTTGATTTTTGGGTAGGTGATTATGTCTCCTTCAACCTGTCTGTGTATATCCTACCCTTTGAAGGTGTGCCGAAGCTGTTTCATATTGCAGTTAAATGCTTTAAGCCAGATGGTGGCTCTAGTTTGAACCCCTGCTTTATACTTAACAGTGTGACTTTGTGCCAGCTAATTACATTCTCCAGAGTTTAAGTACGCTCATTGTTCAAATTGGGAAAAAAATAATAGTACCTGTTCCTTAGAGTTGTTGGAATGATTAAATGAGTTAATACATGAAAGCAATTGGAACAATTCCTGGAGCATAATAAGAGGTCTACAAATGGTTATTATTTAAGGCCCAGCTCTGCACTTATACTACATTTTAAGACCATCTTGGTGGCTGCCTTCTCTTCTAAATAGAATCATTCTAGGAAGTGGGAATTGCTATTTTGTTTACAGCACGAAAAATGGTTCAGAGAAGCCCAGTCCTCTGACTTTGTGGCCTGTATTCTTATCTGTGTCATCTATTTAGCATTTAACATATATCTGATATTCTTAAGTGTATTTTTTGTATGTGTGTATGTGTACACATGTACATAAACATACTTTTCTTTCCCAACCAGAACAATAGCAGAGAGTATGTCTTGTGTAGAATCTTTGCATCTACTACATCTACCATACTGCTCTGCACATATTTGTTGATGACAATAATGATTTAGTGATGTTTTATTACGGTAGCCAGCAGGGCACAAACTGTTTTGAGCCTATTTTACTTTAGAGAGGCTTCCAACTATAAATCTGAGCTTTCTCTATTGTAACAAGAGAAAAACAGAAAGTCAAGAAATTGAGGCTCAGAATGCCTGAGGTTTGTGCATTTACTCATTCTTTCAACATGTATTTAGCAAATCCTACTATGTGCCAGATACTAGTCTAGCCACTGGGAATATAGTTGTGAACCAAAGATATAAGAAGGCAGCCACCGAAGATGGTCTTAAAATATAGTATGATGGTAGAGCTGGGCTTTAATAATAACCATTTGGAGAGCTCTTACTATGTACCAGGAATTGTTTCAATTGCTTTCATGTATTAACTCATTTAATCATCTCTAAGGGATAGGTAGGTTGCCCTCATGAAGCTTACCTTCTGAGGTGAATTTTCTCCAAACATATATTGAAATGAGCTATGTTGTACTAGCTCAAGAATAGACAAACAGATTAAATTACTAGAAACTAAGTAGAGTCCAAAAAGATACGCTGTGTATGTGTATGTATACATAGTGCATGAAAATGTGACATTTCAGATTGTTTCTGTTATGTCTATTCATAACTCGTTACCTTATGAATTTATGACTACTATGTACATTTTTTAATCCATCAATAACTTTAACATTAAAAATTTAGATTCTTATATGACACCATTCACAAAAATACCTTACTTTAGAAGATATGTAAGGAAAACAAAACCAAAAAAACATGAAGATTTGGAGAATGTTTTTTACCTTTTGGGTTAGAGAGGACCTTTCTAAACAGGACACAAAAGACAGATGTCATAGAAGAATAGATTGTTATATTTCATATGTAAAAATTGTAAAAATGGCTGGGAGCTGTGGCTCATGCCTGTAATCCCGGCACTTTGGGAGGTCGAAGTGGGCAGACCACTTGAGGTCATGAGTTCAAGACCAGCCTGGCCAACGTGATGAAACCCCATCTCTACTAAAAATACAAAAATTAGCTGGGCATGGTGGCACACGCCTGTAATCCCAGCTACTCGGGAGGCTGAGGCATGAGAATCACTTGAACCCGGGAGGTGGAGGATGCAGTGAGCTGAGATTGTACCACTGCACTGCAGCCAGGGTAAACAGAGTGAGACTCTCTCTCAAAAAAAAAAAAAAAAAATTGTAAAATTATGGTAAAGACCCCATAGTCAAATTTAAAAGAATAAATGACAAGGAGAAAATTTTACAGCCAATATAAAAGAGAAAAGATTCCTATCCACGTATGAAAAGCTTCTGCAAAAGAATAAGACAAACCGATAGAAATATAGTCAAGGGATATGAATAGAAAATACATAAAAGAAATAATGGCCAGTGAACACGAAATGTGCCTGACCTCCCTAATAATCAAAGAAATACAAATTAAAACACAATCATACCAATTTTCATCTAACAGATTGGCAAAAATGTAAAGGATCATGTGTATATTCATTGCAGTGTTGCTTGTAATAGCATACAGCTTGAGTGACCTCCAGTAGAGGTGATGTTTAAATATATTTTGCTGCATTCTTAAAAAGGAAATGTAGCATAATGCAGCCATTTGGAAAGAATGAGATAACTATATGCACTCTCTTTGAAAGTTTTGTGACTACTATGTGCCAGGAGTTGCACTGGACTTTCTTTAAGGTATTTTCAGCAAACCTGTCTTTTAATGATTTATATTGTACCTAATAAGAGATATATGAATGGAGAAACAGTTTTTGCTCTCACATCATGACAGTCAACACAAAAGACTTCTGTGACCAAATGTGTGGAGATTTCTTCCACCAACAAGCAAGCAATCAATTCTGCAGCGGACACCAGCTGGGTATCATCTAATTCAATTCTGACACTGTCTACTTGGAGATAGGGTCAGATCCCTTAGGTTTAGGGCTTAGTCCCACAAGAGTGGCCCCCATTTCTGATGCCAGTCCAAGCCCTAAGTTGTTTTACCTGTGCTTCTGACTGACCAGCTATACATGGGGAATCCTACCACCCCCTCCTTGGGGTGTATTAATTTGCTAGAGGAGCTAACAAAACTGAGGGAAGCATGTTTTCCAGTTTATTATAAAGATATTACAGAGACCCTGGGCAACATGGAGAAACCCTGTCTCTACTAAAAATACAAAAAATTAGCCGAGAGTTATGGCTCGCAAGTGTAGTCCCAGCTACTTGGGAGGCTGAGGTGGGAGAATCACCTGAACCTGAGAAGTCTAGGCTTCAGTGAGCCATAATTGTACCACTGCCCTCCAGCCTGGGCAACAGGAGTGAGATCTTGTCTCCAAAAAAAATAAAAAATAAAAAAGATATTAGGATGCAAATGAAGAGATGCATACTGTGAAGTATGGGAAGGGGCACAGAGCTTCCATGTCCTCCCTGTCTGTGATATCCAGGAAATTCCTCCAGGAACTTCCACATGTTCAGCTGTCCAGTAGCTCTTTGTACCCCATCCTCTTGAGCCTTTTATGGAGATTTCAATGGATAGGCATGACTGAAGCATGGACAATCATTTTGGAAATGTGATTGGACAAAAAAGCTATGATCTAATACTAATAGACTGAGTGGGGAAACCCAGCAAGGCCTGTCTGCTCAGATTCTTCTTGGCTTCTCTGTTCAGCATTCCTTCCAGAATATAGGGCAAGACCCATTCTGAAATGGGGATCTTATGACCTACAGCTAGACAAGATAGGTCACAGAAAGGCAGGGATGATTAGAGTTCTGCTTTGGAGAGAAGGAGCAGGTGTAAGGAGGAGAGCAGAAAGTCAGAAATAGATTCTGTTTTCTGAGGCCTAAAGCACCCTAACATAACAAGACTGTATGTAACAAAGGCGATGGGAGTTATGAGCCAGGAACTGTGGACAAAAACATATACATGTATATGTATATATGTATGTATGGAAATGATCACAAGCTCTACTTCATAGCCCTGTTGTGAGGATTAGACAAAACAGTGTATAGTATATTAACATAGTGCTTAGCTTATATTAAACAGTTGATACATGTTAGCTTTACTATAAATAAGGAAATACGCTTTTATTATGTGAGGATATCTTTGAGCTTCAAATGCTTTAAAACTTTTTTTTTTAGAGACAGGGTCTTGCTTTGTTGACCAGGCTAGTCTTGAACACCTATTCTCAAGCGATTCTTCAGCCTTAAACTTTGTTTACATAGAGAAAGTTTTAGCAACAAATTAGGATATGGACCTTGTTTTTTAATGTTAGGAGAATTGATTTTATTCAATATACTATTTACTTATTTATTTATTATTATTATTATTTTGAGACAGAGTGTAGCTCTGTCACTCAGGCTGGAGTGCAGTAATGTGATCTCGGGTCACTGCAACCTCCATCTCCTGGGTTCAAGCTATTCTGCCTCAGCCTCCTGAGTAACTGGGATTACAGGCACGCGCCACCATGCCCAGCTGATTTTTTGTATTCTTAGTAGAGATGGGGTTTCACCATGTTGGCCAGGCTGGTCTTGAACTCCTGACTGCAAGTGATTCACCTGCCTTGGCCTCCCAAAGTGCTGGGATTACAGGTGTGAGCCACTGCCCCTGGCCTTATTCACTATACTATTTAGAAGCAATCTTTGCTTATCTTATATTTATGTAACATTTCTGAGCATTAGTGTGTTGAAGGTCAGTGCTTCACTAGGAGGGCTCACAGGACTCAGAATATAGTGTACTTACAGCTATGATTTATTACAGTGAAGGGAAATAAAGCAAAATCAGCAAAGGGAAAAAGCATATTGGGGGAAATCAGGTACAAACTTCTGAGTTCTCTCCCAGTGGAGTTACATAGGATATGCTTAATTCCTCCAGCAACCAGCTGTGACAACATGTTTGAAGTGTTGTCTACCAAGGAAGCTCAACTAGACACTCAGTGATCAGAATTTTTATTGGAGGATGGCCACATAGGCACCCTCTATATAGGTACTCTCGACTGGCATGTACCAGAGTTCTAAGACTCCTGGAAGGAAGGCAGGTATTCAGCATGAACCACATTGTTTTTCATAAACAGTTTTAGGCACAGGGAGCCACTCTTATCAGAGAATGGCAGAAACCCTCCTGAAATCTAAGTTCTAGATGCCAGTCAAGGGCCAACCTTGTAAGCACACCTTTGAAAGGATAGTAGTCTTAGGCCTGTCATGTTAGCTCTTTTTTGCAGTTTTTCTTGTGTGATTAAAGGAAGTTAATTCCTATCCTAGAATTATTGTACAGATTAGAGAGAGAATGTGAAGCTCCTATCACAGTTCCTGACTCTTAGTGAGTGCACAATAAACAATACCTGCTATAGCTGTTACATGTGAGGTATAGGAATCTTGAGCTGTTTTACACTGGTTAGAAAAACCAGTTTTCTATAAGGAAGAAATGAAAAAATCTACATTCTGCTTCTCAAACAAGGCAAGAAAAGCTGTTTTTATTTATATTGAAATTATATTTCAAACATTATTTAGGTAGTGAACATTTCCTGGCTTTTTGATCTTTATTCTCTGATTCTGTTAAAATATAGGTAATAAGAGAAATGAAGCCAACAGGTACAGACCCAAGGATCTTATCTATAGCTGCTGAAGTTGCAAAAAGCCCTGAGCAGAATGTCCCTGTTATACTGTTGAAGTTAAAAGGTAAGAAAATCTTCTTGTGATTAGATAGCATTTTAAGTGAAAAATGGTTCCATCGTTGGTACAATTTTAACATTTCTTTTAAATTTGTTCAGAGAAGTCTTAACACTATAATAGAACAGTAATTTTTCCTTCTAATATATTTTTAGTGATTATTCAACATATAAAAATACAAATAGCTCCTGGGTGTATTAAGCAAAAATAAATATATCTTATTTCCTTTTGCCTTAGAAATAATAAACATCACACCTTTAGGAAGCTCAGAGTTGAAGAAAATCAAACAAGATATATATTGTTATGATCTCATTCAATATTGCCTCTTGGTCCTCAGTCAAGATTGTTCTCGAATCCAGGGTGGTTGGACTACAATTTCCCAGCTTACACAGATATTAAGGTAAAATAAAGCAGTAAGTCAGCTGTTCTTGAGGGATGTAGTAGTTGATTCTGATTTTCAATATTTGCTTTTTATTTATCTGCCTAACAAGCATTGGCAACCTCCTGTTGTAGGTTTTGGTTGTACTTTTCCTTCATATTATATGTTATTATTCATAATTTTACTTCAGATTATTTGACTATCTAAAATTTTCCTCCACAAGCTTAATGAAGATGGTGATCATTTTTTTTCTCACCACTGAATTCCAAGTGCCTAATATACTCTTTATTGATTAAGGAATTTTTAAAGAAGTGAAGAAATTAAGGCACTGGCTCTGTACCTGAGAAACTTAAAATAGAGATTGGGTGACAGTCATGTAAGTATATGATACAAAGCAGAATGAAATGATACAAAGCAGAATGAAATCAGTGCTAAAATGAAAGTATGCAAGCAAGTACTATAGGAGAACTGATAAAGAAACATTCATTTCACTATATCAATTTAGCTATCAACTGTGTATTTCATTAAGCAACCCAAATACTGTCAATAAAATTTAGAAGTAGAACTTACTGATCTACTGCCATGCTAGAAATTAATAGAAGAGAAATAAACATTTTTTAAAGGAGGTAGTAAAATAAACCAGATGTTCTTAGTGCCTAAGCTACTTCCTGATTAATAAGTGAAAGTATGTATTTACTAACTGGATCCTAGCCTTCTTTTTTTGTTTTTCCTGAATAAGCCATTTGAGTTTAATAAGCTATTCCCACTGAAAGGGTTTGTCTTAGATGCTAGATTTCTAAGCTGCTTAATCCTACTGTGTTACTTGGTAAAGGCCAAATTTAAAGTATACAGTTACAAAGAACAGTTAAAAAATATATGTGATATTCTTTTTCATACTTTAATTTTCAAGATTGATTTTCTTAAGTAAATAAAGCCTTATGATTTTGTTTTGATTAGATATGCTAGTTTATGATGATATTGATTAAGCCAGGCTCGCGGGTGGAATTCAAGACTTAAGAAATTCCCATGTTTCTGAATGCACAAATAAACATAAATTCCGTTTGTTAATCTTCTCAATCAAAATAGATACTCTTAAGTAATTAACTTTAGGAACCAAAGAGAAAGGAAAAGCTGATACATGTGAGCATTAGCCCATTAACTTCAGGAACCCAGGTGCAAATAAACAACAACAACAAAAAAAAGTGATACATGTAAATAGTAGCCACTTAGGTTTTTTTTTTTAACTTTTATTTTAGGTTCAGGGGTACATGTGGAGGTTTGTTTTATAGGTAAATTGCATACTCAATGTTTGTTCTCACTTATAAGTGAGAATATGCAGTGTTTGGCTTTCTGTTCCTGTGTTAGTTCACTTAGGTTAATGGCCTTCAGCTCCATCCATGTTGCTGCAAAGGACATGATCTTGTTCTTTTTTATGGCTGCATAGTATTCCATGGTGTATATGTACCACCCCAAAGAAATATACCATTTTCTTTATCCAGTCTGCCATTGATTACTTAGATTTTTAACAGGCTCAATACATAGTTGTTACTGCTTATTAGTGTCCATACATTTTGTTGAAAAGACTCAAACAGCAGTTTTTGTTCATTAGAGTACACACATAGAGACCATTCTTGGGTTTGAGGCTCTTTTGAATGTTAGTTTACAGAAAAACCTTTTATTGTTGAGACTTCTGACTTATGTTCAGGAAATGACTTTTATGTACAATTTTAAGAGGATCTTTTTCTCTAAGTGACTTTCTCTCCTCTAATGTATATTGTAAAGTGTTCCTACTAGAGTTAGGTTTTGCCGTTTGTCCTTCTGATATAAGGAATATGCAAGTGAGTATTTTGCAAAAAGTAGATCTATTGGAAGGTAAAATTGGTATGAAATTAGTGTTTGGTTTCCTTATGTATCCCTTGCAAACAAATCCCACCTGGGCATTTTTCAGCTATTGGGTGTCTAAAATGTATTAATTAACACAAATGCTTTTCATAAATTAAACTCTCAAGGTATCCTATAGCTTTGAGAATGATTATAGCCAATTCACCGAAAACTTAGCTTCTCTTTATTGTGAGCCAAGTGTCTTTTATTTGCTGAATGAGCTGATATGTAGGTTTTTAGGACATGTAAATCCCAGACCTAAGTACAAGCATGGTCCATACCACTGTTTACTTTTCTAGAAAGTTGTTAGACTAATTTTTCAACAAAAATTCTTTATTGGCTTGGTAACAAAAGAAGCATACTAAAAATTCTCAGTAAGGCACAGTGTCTCTAGAAGCTTGAGCATTCAACATAAACTTCTAATTAACACAAACTTGTGCTCTTATTTCAGCCATTGCTGTGTGGGCTTGGAGCCAGGAGAAGATGCAGAGGAATTTTACAATGAATTACTTCCATCAGCTGCAGAAAATTTTCTAGTTTTGGGGAGACAATTACAAACATGTTTTATCAATGCAGCTAAGGTATGTGTTTATTTAGTCTTTTGTAGCTAAATCAGTTTAATTCTTAAGAAGCTGTTTTGTTATTTTTTAAATGTGCAATATTTGGCTGAAAGTACAATTAAAGTAGTGAATTTAAACATTTTGAAAGTTACAACCTTCCAAAAATCATCTCTATGTTTGAAAAATTTTTAATGCTGACTGAAGCATGCCATTTGATTTATTGAAGGATCTGCCTTGCTACTTTACTTTTGGGCAGCACCCATAGACAATTATTTCCATAACATCTTTCTAAACATACTTTTTACTTAAATTAACAGTAGAGGAAAGTATGTTCTCTAGGGCTAGGGCTTTTCTAAGTAGCTCCAGTAGTGAAGAATAAAGGTGAACTTCCTATTTGATCTCTCATATCGTCTCCAGTCAAAATATTCAACCCAAACTTAGGGGTCTTTTCAAGTATTTCTTGGTTGCATTATGCTAGATGCTATACATATGCTCTTTTTTTGACCCAGGGATTTAGAAGTGTGTTGCTTATTTCCAAATATTTGAAGATCTACTAGATACTTTATTGTTATCAATTTCTAATTTAATTATTTTTTGGTCAGATAACATTCTCTATATCATTTCAATCCTTTGGAATTTTTTCAGACTTGTTTTATGGCCCTCCCCATATGTTTTATCTTTGTGAATGTTCTGTTAAAAGAAACTTTTGTGGGCCGGGCACGGTGGCTCACACCTGTAATCCCAGCAGTTTGGGAGGCCAAGGTGGGCGGATCACCTGAGGTCGGGAGTTTGAGACCAGCCTGACCAACATGGAGAAACCCTGTCTCTACTAAAAATGCAAAATTAGCTGGGCATGGTGGCGCATGCCTATAATCCCAGATACTTGGGAGGCTGAGGCAGGAGGATCACTTGAACCCAGGAGGCGGAGGTTGCAGTGAGCCAAGATAGTGCCATTGCACTCCAGCCTGGGCAACAAGAGCAAAACTCCATCTGAGAAAAAAAAAAAAAAGAAAGAAACCTTTGCTTTGCACAGTTCCATTTTAACTGAAACTCGTGCATGTCAGAACCATGCAAAGGTTTTGATATGCACAGGTTTTATTTAATATGGTGCCATGCAAAAGCTAGGACTACTTGTATACCCAAATGTGAACTCTGCAGTTGTATGTAATGTTCTATAAATGTTAATTAGGTCAGTTCGGTTAGTAGATTTGTTGAAGTCTTCTAAATTCTTTTTTTTTTTCTTGTCTACATTTCTGCTTTTTAGTGAGCAAGGGTATTAAAATTTCCAACTATGATTGCGGATTTGTCTAATTCTGTCTTTAGTTCTATATGGTTTTGCTTCACGTATTACAAAGCTCTGTGATTAGATACACATTTAGGAATAGTGTATCTTCTGGATGAATGAAAGCTATTATCATTATGAACTGGTCTTTTTTTTTTTTTTTTTAACCTTACTCATGGACTCAGGTCACATGAAATGATCTTTATCTCTGATAATACACCTTATTTTGAAGTCTACTTTGTTTACTATTACGAATATTGCCACTGCAGTTTTCTTATGATTAGTGTTTACATGATACACTTTCTGCAGTTTCACCTTTCATGGTTTCAGTTACCCATGGCCAATAGTGGTTCAAAAATATTAAATGGAGAATTCCAGAAATAAACAATTAAATTTTAAATGGCATGCTGTTCTGCATAGCATGATGAAATCTCATAGTGTCCTTCCCAGGATGTGAAGCACCCCTTGACCAGCATATCAGCACTGTATAGGCTACCTGCCGGTTGGTCGCTTAGTAGCTGGTCTCAGTTTTCAGATTTAAAAAAAAGTATATATAGGGTTCAGTACTATCCACACTTTCAGGCATCCACTGGGGGTCTTGGAATATGTCTTCCATTGATAAGGGGGAGACTATTGTACATCATTTCTCAACCTTTATTTTTTAACCTCTGTCTTATACTTAAAATGAGTCTGTTTTAAATAGCATATTGTCAGGTCTTGCTTTTTCATCTAGTCTGACAAGCTGTTGTTTTAAAGGGTTATCATTTACTTGCATTTAATCTAATTTGTGGTATGGTTAGGTTTAATTCTACCATTTTGCTATTTTTAAGAAATTTGTTCCCAGTTTCTATCTTTTGTGCTATTTTGTCATGTATTTTACTTTTACATATATTATAAAATCTACCATGTGTTATTTTTACTTTAAATAGTGTATTGACTTTTCAATAATTTAAAGAAATGAAAGAAAAATGATTTTTTATATCTACTATGTCTGGTTGTCTTTATTCCTTCAAACAGATCTGAATTTTCATTTGGTATCATTTCCTTTAAGCCTGACAACCTCCTTTAGCATATCTTACAGTGCAATTCTGCTGGTAATGAATTCTCTCAGCTGTTTGGTTATCTGAAAATGTCTTCATGATGCCTTCACTTTTGAGGAATATTTCTGTTGCATGTGTATAATTCTACTTCATCAATTTTTTTCCCCTTTTTGCACTTTAAAGATTTTTTTCCATTGTCTTCTGGCATCTTTTGTTTCTGATGTAAATTCAGCCTTCATTCTTGTTGTCATTCTCCTAAACATATTGCACCTTTTTATCTTTGACTTCTTTAAGATGTTCTCTTCTTTTGGTTTATTTTGTTTTATTTTCAGCAATTTTACTTTGATGAACCTTGTTGTAGATTTCCTGATGTCTATCTTGCTTGGAGTTCCTGAGCTTCATGTGTCTGAGTTAATGTATTCATATTAAGAAAATTTTCAGCTAATATTTTTTCAAATACTTTTGTTTGCCCTATTCTCTCTACCTTCCCTCTGGGACTTCTGGTTGTTGAGGCTGTCTTCATCCTTTTGTTGTTGTTGTTTATTTCAGTTTTGATAATTTCTATTGGTCTGTCTTCAAGTACACTGACCCTATCTTCTACAGTGTCTAATGTGCTAATAATCCTACCTAGTGAATTTTTCATTTCATACATTGTATTGTTCTATGATTTTTGTTTGCTTGTCTTATAGATTGTTTACCATATTTATTATAGTTATTTTTAAGTTGTTGTTTATAAATCCAATACCTGGATCATTTGAGAGTCTTTTTATTATCTGTTTTTTCTCTTAATACTGGGTCAAATTTTTCTGCTTCTTCACATGTCTGTTAATTTTTTGTTTTATAATGGTAACTGTGAATGACACATTATAGAAATTCGTATCTTCCTCTGAAGACTTGAGAGCAGTTAAATTCTGGCAGATCAATTGTTCCTGTGGAGGATTGGCTTTAGCCTTTCTTTGGAGAGGTTTACTTCAGTTTTGCTATTAGAGTATTGCCTTTAGTCCTGGTTCACAGTCCTTATACCTAAGGTGAGATCCTTCTGTGGTTTAAATGGAAAGCCCACCATGTTAACCCAGACCATCTGACTTGGAAGAACCTAAACTCCAAACTCTGTATACCCAGCACTAGGCAAATGATGAAATTGCTGGTAATTTCTTTCAGCCTTTCAGCTGTAGATTCTTCTGGGTTCCATGGAGCCTTTTCTCTCATATGTACAGTTTAAGAGTCAAGAATTCAATGGAAGTTTGTATATAGATTTTGAAGCTCTCTACTTTGAGGATCACTTCTTTAACTGTTCTGGCAGCCCCAAGCTCCAAATTCTGACTCCTCAGCCAAGTTATACTGCAACTTCTTATTTGAACTCTTTTCCCTTGTTGATAAACACACACTGGGAAAAGCCAGGCATATTAGTCAGGTTTCTTCAGAAAAACAGAACCAATAGAAGATATACGGAGACAGAGAAAGAAAGAGAAAGTGCTTGATTATAAGGAATTGGCAATTATGGAGGCTAACAAGTCCTGAGATTTGCAGTTGGTAAGCTGGAGACCCAGGAAAGCTGATGGTATAGTCTGAGTTTAAAGGCCTTAGAATCAGGAGAACTGATAGCATAGTGCCAGTCCAAATGCCAGCAGACTCGAGATCCATGAAGAAGCAGTGTTTCAGTTTGAGTCTGAAGTCAGGGAAAACTGATGTCCTAACTCAAAGGCAGTCAGGCAAGAGGAATTTCCCTTTATGTGGGAGAGGGTCAATCTTTTGTTCTACTCAAGCCTTCAACTGATTGTATGAGGCCCACCCACATTAAGGAAAGCAATCTGCTTTTTACTCAGACTAAAAATTTAAATGTTAAACTTATCTAAAAATACCCTTACAGAAACACCCAGAATAATCTTTGACAATCACACAAGATAAATTTAGATTTCAGTCAGTACATTTTATTTCAGGGTCACGTCTGTGTGCCTTTGCTTGCTATCTAAAACATTCAAACAATTGCTTTTTATATTTTTTCCTGAGTTTATACATTTGGTCAGCAAAAGCTTAGGTCAACAAACTATGGCCTGTGGGCTAAATCCAGCTTATTTTTTAAAATTAAGTTGTATTGGAACACAGCTACACTTATTTGTTTATATTATCCATGACTACTTTCACTATAGCCACAGAGTTCAGTAGTTTCTAGAGACTGTAATGCCTAAAATATTTTCTGGCCCACAACTAACAGGAAAGTAAGTTCTACAAAGGGGAAGAGTAGGGAACAACCAATGTGAACAAGAGTGATTCGAAAAAGCTTTGTGGAGCCAATGGTACCTGGTCTATCTATCTCTAAAGCATGGATGAGATTTGGAAATATGAGGGCATTACAGGCAGAGGAAATGGACAAGACCGGGAAAGAGGAATAAGTATGACATCTTTGAGTCCCAGTGCAGATACCTACCAGAGTTAGGTAGAGTATTCTCATTCAGAAAGATTGAAAGCCAGATGTGGTGGCTCACGCCTGTATAATCCCAGCACTTTGGGAGGCTGAGATGGCAGGATCACTTGACCCCAGGAGTTCAAGACCAACCTGGGCAACATAGCAAGACCTAGCCAAGTGTGGTTGCGCATGCCTGTCTTCCTAGCTACTCAGGAGGCTAAGGCAGGAGGATTGCTTGAGCCCAGGAGTTCACGGCTGCAGTGAGCTATGATCATGTCACCGCACACCAGCTTTGGCAACAGAGCAAGATCCTATCTCTTTAAAAAAAAAAGGAAAAAACAGAAAAAGAGTTTGAACTTGATTCTACAATAGCAAAGAGGCTTTTTTTTTTTTGAGGAGACATAAGAGTATGCTGGAGAGAGCGGAAGAAGAGACCATTTTAAATTATTGCAGTAAGCTAGAAGAACTAAGGTGATAAGTGTCTTGACTCACTATGACTTTGGAAAAATAGAGGGTCAAATGAAATACTAAGAAAAAAATTGTAAGAATATAAAAGGTGTAATATCAGACACTGCTTTTATACAGATAATATATAACATATTAATGATGAGTCTAAGTTGAGTCTAAGGTTTCAAGGCCTTATAGATGTTTAAGACAAGTGATAAGCCAGAGGTAAAAGCTGGGAAAAAGGATGCAATCCCTTTGAAATTAGTTGCATTTTCAAGTGGAAATGTCTAGCATGGAATTGAAGTTAGATTGAGAGGTCAGGACTATGGCTATAGGTTAGAAAGTCCTCTTATGAATGCTAATTAAAACTTTGAAGAGGAGCATACTAGAGGATGAGCTTTCCTAGGGATGTGGTGTAGAGATAATATCTGAAGGCTGTGTTCAGAGCCTTAGAGATGTCTGACATAGATGCAATGTATTTGGGCAAATTGAGGAATTATGGCTCAATATGCTAGATGGATGAAGAAAACTGAAGGAAAAGAAGTTGAGGCATTTTTAATTTTTTAATAAATATTTGTCATCTTGAAGAGATGAATTTGCTAGGTGCTCTACCTGCCATTTAAATAATTTAAGTAGTGATGTCTAGTTCATGGCCTCATGGTCTGTTCTGCATAGTATAATATGGTAGCCATTAACCCTGTGTATCAGTTGAGCAATTGAAATGTGCCTTTGTAACTGAGGAAATGAAAATTTTATTTAATTTTAATTATTTTAAATTTAAAAATTGATGATCAATTCTGTTAGGAAACTTAAGTGTGTTTGGAACAACTTGAGTATGTGAATCTACTTTTACAACTGTAAGTTTTATAAAATCTAAATACATACCAAGAATTTCTAATGAAAATTTAGCCTCCAAGTAGAGATCTGCTCCAAGTATATTCACCAGATTTCAAAGAAATACCAAAAATTTTTTATATATATTCCATGCTAAAAATGCTAATATAAAATATATTGTTATTTGTTTTACCTATTTCTTTTTACTTTTTAAAAACGTTGCTACTAGAAAACTTAACATTATCTAGATGGCTCACATTATATTTCTATTGGACGGCAACACTATAGAGTTAGATTACTCGTGAGTAAAAATCATTCAAAATTCAGCATGATATTTGTTTCAGGTATGCTCATTCTCTTAAAACAAGACTAATAATGTTGAAAAAGCATAATAATTAATCATTAATTACTATGTTTAATAAGTATATAATTGGGTATAAGATATTAAAAATATGAATAACTAGATACTTTTAGGTACTTATTGCATTATTCTTTTTGTCAGGGGTCCCCAGCCCCCAGGCCACAGACTAGTACTCGTCCACGGCCTGTCAGAAACCCAGCCACACAGCAGGAAGTAAGTGGCGGGCAAGTGAGTGAGCAAAGCTTCATCTGTATTTACAGCCACTCCACATTGCTCACATTACCACCTGAGCTCTGCCTCCTGTCAGATCAGCGGTAACATTAGATTCTCCTAAGAGCATAAATCCTATTGTGAACTGTGCAGGTGAGAGATCTAGGTTGCAGGCTCATTATGAGAATCTAATGCCTGATGATTTGTCACTGTCTCCTATCACCCTCAGATGAGACTCTCTAGTTGCAGGAAAACAAGCTCAGGGCTTCTACTGATTCTACATTATGGTGAGTTGTATAATTATTTCATTATGTATTACAATGTAATAATAATATAAATAAAGCACACAATAAATGTAATGGACTTGAGTCATCCCCAAAACATCCTTCCCCTTGGCCCCCTAGTTCATGGAGAAATTATCTTCCATGAAACCGGTCCCTGGTGCAAAAAAGGTTAGGGACCACTGCTTTAAGTAATTTTAAACACAGTTCTCTAACTTTAAGTTGATTTTCCTTATTGAAAGGCGCTTTTAAAAGTTGCTGTTTGCTTCCACCCTCACAAGATATTCCCAGTTTATTAGCTTCAGATTTAGGTCCTCTTAAGCTTTGTCTGAATGCCTAGCTTCTGACTGCCTTCTAAATTTAACTCTTTTTCTTCATTTACACACTGATTCTAGGTGCCTTTCTGGTTCTTATTCATGGTCATCTTCTGACCTTTATTGCCTGCCCCTGCATACATTTGACACATAGATATTATAATCTCTCTTTTAAAATCTGTTCAGGTTTTTTTGGTAATACTTATCAATTATCAATCAGTCTCTTGCTTGTTTTCTTGTTTGTTTTTCCTAAAAGTGTTTACTATCTCCTTTGGGCTCTATCTTCAAGTTGTCTAATAACTACAAGCTCACATGTCTTTACTACTACCTTGACTTCCAACTGCTGGGCCCTGCCCTAAGTCCGGTTTGCCTACATGCTTCTCTCTTCTTTTGGCTTCCCTGTTTGAAGACAGTTTCTTAGCTCCACATGGGGAATGTAGCAGGATTATTTTGCTCCAAGCTGTCAGTTGATTTTTTAAAAAATGATATTTCCTCACTAGGTACCCGCAAGTGGGAATCCAAAAATAAGTAATGAGGAGAGTGGAACTGGGCATTAATGAATACGTTATATTAATATGCAAACTATTTTTACCTTTTGACAGCAGAGGTTCATCTTAGAATTTATATGAAGTGATAAGTCTACAAGGCTGAAACTCCTTTACCTTAGAAGAGTTCTTGGCTATATGTACATTTGGGCCTACTACTATATCAGAGCTTGAGCAGATTCACAACTTTTGTCAATTATGGACAGAGATATTAATAACTCAGTCACTTGACTTACTCTGTTCGGGCTGCTGTAACAAAATACCATAGACTCGGTGACTTAAAGACATTTATTTCTTATAGTTCTGGAGACTAAGAAGTCCAAGATCAAGAAGCCAACAGATTCACTTCCTCATGGGGCCCACTTCCTGGCTTGCAGATAGCCACTCTCTTGTGTGCTCACATGACCTCCTGTTTGTGTTTGTGTGGAGAGGGAGAGGGAGCTCTCTTGTCTCTTTCATGTCTTTTCCTTCTTTCTTTCTTATAAGGGCGCTAATCCCATCATAAGAACACCACCCTCATAACCCAATCTAAACCTCAAAAGTCTCCACCATCACATTAGAGGTTAGGGTTTCAACATATGAGTTTTCCGGGACACAAACAGTCCATAATGATCACCAGGTTATATTAAGTTCTATTTATGGTGCTTTGAGTATATAAAGAATAGACACAGTCTTACATTTAAGGAATTCCCAGGCTAATAGAGTAGAAAAGGTCTTAGCCATTTTTAATAGAAAACCTAAAATAGATGTATTTTTAGTTTAAGAATTTTTTTTTTAATTAGAAGAATGAAATTGAATGAGAGGTATAATAGTACAGACAACATGCTGGTTTGAGTATAAGAAATACTGGTGGCAGACAATGTTTTTTCTTTTCTTTTCTTTTTTATTATACTTTCAGTTCTGGGATATATGTGCTGGATGCCCAGGTTTGTTACATGGGTATACATGTGCCATGGTGGTTTCCTGCACCCATCAACTCGTCGTCTAGGTTTTAAGCCCTGCATGCGTTAGGTATTTGTCCTAATGCTATCCCTCCCCTTGCTCCCCACCCCCTGACAGGCCACAGTATGTGATGTTCCCCTCCGTGTGTCCATGTGTTCTCATTGTTCAACTCCCGCTTATGAGTGAGAACATGCAGTGTTTGGTTTTCTGTTCCTGTGTTAGTTTGCTGAGAATGATGGTTTCCACCTTCATCCATGTCCCTGCAAAGGACATGAACTCATTCTTTTTTATGGCTGCATAGTATTCCATGGTGTATATGTGCCACATTTCTTTGTTCAATCTATCATTGATGGGCATTTGGTTTGGTTCCAAGACTTTGCTATTGTAAATAGTGCTGCAGTAAACATACGTGTGCATGTATCTTTATAGTAGAATGATTTATAATCCTTTGGGTATATATCCAGTAATGGAATAGCTGGGTCAAATGGTATTTCTGATTCTAGATTCTTGAGCAGTCACCACACTGTCTTCCACAATGGTTGAACTTACATTCCCACCAACAGTGTAAAAGCATTCCTATTTCTCCACATCCTCTCCACCATCTGTTGTTTCCTGACTTTTCAATGATCGCCACTCTAACTGGAGTGAGAGGGTATCTCATTGTGGTTTTGATTTGCATTTCTCTAGTGACCAGTAATGATGAGCTTTTTTTCATATGTTTGTTGGCCTCATAAATGTCTTCTTTTGAGAAGTGTCTATTCATATCCTTCACCCACTTTTTGATGTTTTTTTTCTTGTAAATTTGTTTAAGTTCCTTTTAGATTCTTGATATTCGACCTTCATCAGATGGGTAGATTGCAAAAATTTTCTCCTATTCTGTAGGTTGCCTGTTCACTCTGATGATAGTTTCTTTTGCCATGCAGAAGCTCTTTAGTTTAATTAGATCCCATTTGTCTATTTTGGCTTTTGCTGCAATTGCTTTTTGTGTTTTAGCCATGAAATCTTTGCCTATGCCTATGTCCTGAATGGTATTGCCTAGGTTTTCTTCTAGAGTTTGTATAGTTTTAGGTCTTATGTTTAAGTCTTTAATCCATCTTAAGTTAATTTTCATATAAGGTGTAAGGAAGGGGTCCAGTTTCAGTTTTCTGCATATGGCTAGCCAGTTTTCCCAGTACCATTTATTAAATAGGGAATCCTTTCCCCATTTCTTGTTTTTGTCAGGTTTGTCAAAGATCAGATGGTTGTAGATGTGTGGTGTTATTTCTGAGGCCTCTGCTCTGTTCCATTGGTCTATATATGTGTTTTGGTACCAGTACCATGCTGTTTTGGTTACTGTAGCCTTGTATAGTTTGAAGTCAGGTAGCATGATGCCTCCAGCTTTGTTCTTTTTGCTTAGGATTGTCTTGGCTATATGGGCTCTTTTTTTTTTTTTTTTTTTGGTTCCATATGAAATGTAAAGTAGTTTTTTCTAAATCTGTGAAGAAAGTCAATGGTAGTTTGATGGAAATAGCATTGAATCTATAAATTACTTTGGGCAGTATGGCCATCTTCACGATATTGATTCTTTCTCTCCATAAGCATGGAATTTTTTCCATTTGTTTGTGTCTTCTGTTATTTCCTTGAGCAGTATTTTGTAGTTCTCCTTGAAGAGGTCCTTCACGTCCCTTGTAAGTTGTATTCCTAGGTATTTTATTCTGTTTGTAGCAATTGTGAATGGGAATTCACTTACGATTTGTCTCTGTGTTTGTCTATCATTGGTGTATAGGAATGCTTGTGATTTTTGCACATTGGTTTTGTATCTTGAGACTTTGCTGAAGTTGCTTATCAGCTTAAGGAGGTTTTGGGCTGAGGCGATGGGGTTTTCTAAATATACAGTCATATCATCTGCAATCAGAGACAATTTGACTTTCTCTCTTCCTATTCGAATACGCTTTCTTTCTCCTGCCTGATTGCCCTGGCCAGAACGTCTAATACTATGTTGAATAGGGGTGGAGAGAGAGGGCATCTTTGTCTTGTGCCGGTTTTCCAAGGGAATGCTTCCGGCTTTTGCCCATTCAGTATGATGTTGGCTGTGGGTTTCTCATAAATAGTTATTATTATTTTGAAATATGTTCCATTGATACCTAGTTCATTGAGAGTTTTTAGCATGAATGGGGTGTTGAATTTTATTGGAGGCCTTTTCTGCATCCATTGAAATAATCATGTGATTTTTGTCATTGATTCTGTTTATGTGATGGATTACTTTTATTGATTTGCATGTATTAAACTATCCTTGCATCGAGTGATGAAGCCGACTTAATCGTGGTTGATAAGTTTTTTGATGTGCTGCTGGATTCGGTTTGCCAGTATTTTATTGAGGATTTTCACATTGATGTTCATGAGAGATACTGGCCTGAAATTTTCTTTTTTTGTGGTGTCTGTGCCAGGTTTTGGTATCAGGATGATCCTGCCCTCAGAAAATGAGTTAGGGAGGAGTCCCTCTTTTTGTATTGTTTGGAATAGCTTCAGAAGGAATGGTACCAGCTCCTCTTTGTACCTCTGGTAGAATTCAGCTGTGAATCCGTCTGGTCCTGGGCTTTTTTTGGTTGGTAGGCTATTAATTACTGCCTCAATTTCAGAACTTGCTATTGGTCTATTCAGGGATTCAGCTTCTTCCTGGTTTAGTCTTGGGAGGGTGTATGTGTCCAGGAATTTGTCCATTTCTTCTAGATTTTCTAGTTTATTTGTGTAGAGGTGTTTATAGTGTTCTCTGATGTTAGTTTGTATTTCTGTGGGATCAGTGGTGATATCTGCTTTATCATTTTTTATTGTGTCTATCTGATTCTTCTCGCCTTTCTTTTTTATTAGTCTGGCTAGCGGTTCTATTTTATTAATCTTTTCAGAAAACCAGCTCCTGGATTCATTGATTTTTTGAAGGGTTTTTCGTGTCTCTATCTCCTTCAGTTCTGCTCTAATCTTAGTTATTTCTTGTCTTCTGCTAGCTTTTGAATTTGTCTGCTCTTGCTTCTCTAGTTCTCTTAATTGTGATGTTAGGGTGTCGATTTTAGATCTTTCCCACTTTCTCCTGTGGGCATTTAGTGCTATAAATTTCCCTCTACACACTGCTCTAGCTGAGTCCCAGAGATTATGGTACATTGTGTCTTTGTTCTCATTGGTTTCAAATAACTTATTTATTTCTGCCTTTGGTTATTTACCCAGTACTCACTCAGGAGCAGCTTGTTCCGTTTCCATGTAGTTGTGTGGTTTTGAGTGAGTTTCTTAATCCTGAGTTCTAATTTGATTGCACCGTGGACTGAGACTGTTTGTTATGATTTCTGTTCGTTTGCATTTGCTGAGGAGTGTTTTACTTCCAATTATGTGGTCGATTTTAGAATAAGTGCGATGTGGTGCTGAGAAGAATGTATATTCTATTTATTTGGGGTGGAGAGTTCTGTAGATGTCTATTAGGTCTGCTTGGTCCAGAGCTGAGTTAATTTTCTGTCTCATTGATCTGTCTAATATTGACAGTGGGGTGTTAAAGTCTCTCACTGTTATTGTGTGGGAGTCTAAGTCTCTTCGTCGGTCTCTAAGAATTTGCTTTATGAATCTGGGTGCTCCTGTATTGGGTGCATATATATTTAGGATAGTTAGCTCTTTTTGTTGCATTGATCCCTTTACCATTACATAATGCCCTTCTTTGTCTTTTTTGATCTTTGTTGGTTTAAAGTCTGTTTTATCAGAGACTAGGATTGCAACTCCTGCTTTTTTTTGCTTTCCATTTGCTTGGTAAATATTCCTCCATCCCTTTATTTTGAGCCTATGTGTGTATTTGCATGTGAGATGGGTCTCCTGAATACAGCACACAGATGGGTTGAGACTGTTTATACAATTTGCCAGTCTGTGTCTTTTAATTGGGGCATGTAGCCCATTTAAATTTAAGGTTAATATTGTTATGTGTGAATTTGATCCTGTCATTATGATGATGGCTGGTTATTTTGCACATTAGTTGATGCAGTTTCTTCATAGTGTCAATGGTCTTTAGAATTTGGTATGTTTTTGCAGTGCTTGGTACCGGTTTTTCATTTCCATATTTAGTGCTTCCTTCAGGACTCTTGTAAAGCCTGGTGGTGACAAAATCTCTCAGCATTTGCTTGTCTGTAAAGGATTTTATTTCTCCTTCACTTATGAAGCTTAGTTTGGCTAGACGTGAAATTCTGGGTTGAAAATTATTTCCTTTAAGAATGTTGAATATCGGCCTGCACTCTTTTCTGGCTTGTAGGGTTTCTGCAGAGAGATCTGCTGTTAGTCTGATGGGCTTCCCTTTGTGGGTAACCTGACCTTTCTCTCTGGCTGCCCCTAAGATTTATTCCTTCATTTCAACCTTGGAGAATCTGACAATTATGGGTGTTGGGGTTGGTATTCTCGAGGAGTATCTTAGTGGTATTCTCTGTATTTCTTGAATTTGAATGTTGGCTTGTCTTGCTAGGCTGGGGATGTTCTCCTAGGTAATACCCTGAAGTGTTTTCCAACTTGGTTCCATTCTCCCCATCACCTTCAGGTACACCAAGCAATCATACGTTTATCTTTTCACATAGTTCCATATTTCTTGGAGTCTTTGTTCATTTCTTTTCATTCTTCTTTCTCTAATCTTCTCTTCACACTTTGTTTCTTTATTTTATTTTATTATTATTATACTTTAAGTTTTAGGATACATGTGCACAATGTGTAGGTTAGTTACATATGTATACATGTGCCATGCTGGTGTGCTGCACCCATTAACTCGTCATTTAGCATTGGGTATATCTCCTAATGCTATCCCTCCCCACTCCCCCTACCCCACAACAGTCCCCAGAGAGTGATGTTCCCCTTCCTGTGCCCATGTGTTCTCATTGTTCAAATCCCACCTATGAGTGAGAACATGCGGTATTTGGTTTTCTACCCTTGCAATAGTTTACTGAGAATGATGATTTCCAATTTCATCCATGTCCCTACAAAGGACATGAACTCATCATTTTTTATGGCTGCATAGTATTCCATGGTGTATATGTGCCACATTTTCTTAATCCAGTCTATCACTGTTGGACATTTGGGTTTGTTCCAAGTCTTTGCTATTGTGAATAGTCCTGCAGTAAACATACATGTGCATGTGTCTTTATAGCAGCATAATTTATAGTCCTTTGGGTATATACCCAGTAATGGGATGGCTGGGTCAAATGGTATTTCTAGTTCTAGATCCCTGAGGAATCGCCACACTGACTTCCACAATGGTTGAACTAGTTTACAGTCCCACCAAGAGTGTAAAAGTGTTCCTATTTCTCCACATCCTCTCCAGCACCTGTTGGTTCCTGACTTTTTAATGATTGCCATTCCAACTGGTGTGAGATGGTATCTCATTGTGGTTTTGATTTGCATTTCTCTGATGGCCAGTGATGGTGAGCATTTTTTCATATGTCTTTTGGCTGCATAAATGTCTTCTTTTGAGAAGTGTCTGTTCATGTCCTTTGCCCACTTTTTGATGGGGTTGTTTGTTTTTTTCTTGTAAATTTGTTTGAGTTCATTGTAGATTCTGGATATTAGCCCTTTGTCAGATGAGTAGGTTGCAAAAATTTTCTCCCATTTTGTAGGTTGCCTGTTCACTCTGATGGTAGTTTCTTTTGCTGTGCAGAAGCTCTTGAGTTTAATTAGATCCCGTTTGTCAATTTTGGCTTTTGTTGCCATTGCTTTTGGTGTTCTAGACATGAAGTCCTTGCCCATGCCTATGTCCTGAATGGTAATGCCTAGGTTTTCTTCTAGGGTTTTTATGGTTTTAAATCTAACAGTTAAGTCTTTAATCCATCTTGAATTACTTTTTGTATAAGGTGTAAGGAAGGGATCCAGTTTTAGCTTTCTACATATGGCTAGCCAGTTTTCCCAGCACCATTTATTAAATAGGGAATCCTTTCCCCATTGCTTGTTTTTCTCAGGTTTGTCAAAGATCAGATAGTGGTAGATATGCAGCGTTATTTCTGAGGGCTCTATTCTTTTCCATTGATCTATAGCTCTGTTTTGGTACCAGTACCATGCTGTTTTGGTTACTGTAGCCTTGTAGTATTGTTTGAAGTCAGGTAGTGTGATGCCTCCAGCTTTGTTCTTTTGGCTTAGGATTGACTTGGCGATGCGGGCTCTTTTTTGGTTCCATATGAACTTTAAAGTAGTTTTTTCCAATTCTGTGAAGAAAGTCATTGGTAGCTTGATGGGGATGGCATTGAATCTATAAATTACCTTGGGCAGTATGGCCATTTTCATGGTATTGATTCTTCCTACCCATGAGCATGGAATGTTCTTCCATTTGTTTGTATCCTCTTTTATTTCATTGAGCAGTGGTTTGTAGTTCTCCTTGAAGAAGTCCTTCACATCTCTTGTGAGTTGAATTCCTAGGTATTTTATTCTCTTTGAAGCAATTGTGAATGGGAGTTCACTCATGATTTGGCTCTCTGTTTGTCTGTTATTGGTGTATAGGAATGCTTGTGATTTTTGCACGTTGATTTTGTATCCTGAGACTTTGCTGAAGTTGCTTATCAGCTTAAGGAGATTTTGGGCTGAGACAATGGGGTTTTCTAAATATACAATCATGTCATCTGCAAACAGGGACAATTTGACTTCCTCTTTTCCTAATTGAATACCCTTTATTTCCTTCTCCTGCCTAATTGCCCTGGCCAGAACTTCCAACACTATGTTGAATAGGAGTAGTGAGGGAGGGCATCCCTGTCTTGTGCCAGTTTTCAAAGGGAATGCTTCCAGTTTTTGCCCATTCAGTATGATATTGGCTGTGGGTTTGTCATAGATAGCTCTTATTATTTTGAGATACATCCCATCAATACCTAATTTATTGAGAGTTTTTAGCATGAAGGGTTGTTGAATTTTGTCAAAGGCCTCTTCAGCATCTATTGAGATAATCATGTGGTTTTTGTCTTTGGTTCTGTTTATATGCTGGATTACATTTATTGATTTGTGTATATTGAACCAGCCTTGCATCCCAGGGATGAAGCCCACTTGATCATGGTGGATAAGCTTTTTGATGTGCTGCTGGATTCGTTTTGCCAGTATTTTATTGAGGGTTTTTGCATCAATGTTCATCAAGGATATTGGTCTAAAATTCTCTTTTTTTGTTGTGTCTCTGCCCGGCTTTGGCATCAGGATGATGCTGGCCTCATAAAATGAGTTAGGGAGGATTCCCTCTTTTTCTATTGATTGGAATAGTTTCAGAAAGAATGGTACCAGTTCCTCCTTGTACCTCTGGTAGAATTTGGCCGTGAATCCATCTGGTCCTGGACTCTTTTTGGTTGGTAAGCTATTGCTTATTGCCACAATTTCAGAGCCTGTTATTGGTCTATTCAGAGATTCAGCTTCTTCCTGGTTTAATCTTGGGAGAGTGTATGTGTCCAGGAATTTATCCATTTCTTCTAGATTTTCTAGTTTATTTGCATAGAGGTGTTTGTAGTATTCTCTGATGGTAGTTTGTATTTCTGTGGGATCGGTGGTGATATTCCCTTTATCATTTTTTATTGCATCTATTTCATTCTTCTCTTTTTTTTCTTTATTAGTCTTGCTAGTGGTCTATCAATTTTGTTGATCCTTTCAAAAAACCAGCTCCTGGATTCATTAATTTTTTGAAGGGTTTTTTTTGTCTCTATTTCCTTCAGTTCTGCTCTGATTTTAGTTATTTCTTGCCTTCTGCTAGCTTTTGAATGTGTTTGCTCTTGCTTTTCTAGTTCTTTTAGTAATGTTAGGGTGTCAATTTTGGATCTTTCCTGCTTTCTCTTGTGGGCATTAAGTGCTATGAATTTCCCTCTACCCACTGCTTTGAATGTGTCCCAGAGATTCTGGTATGTTGTGTCTTTGTTCTCGTTGGTTTCAAAGAACATCTTTATTTCTGCCTTCATTTCGTTATGTACCCGGTAGTCATTCAGGAGCAGGTTGTTCAGTTTCCATGTAGTTGAGCCGTTTTGAGTGAGTTTCTTAATCCTGAGTTCTAGTTTGATTGCACTGTGGTCTGAGATAGAGTTTGTTATAATTTCTGTTCTTTTACATTTGCTGAGGAGAGCTTTACTTCCAACTATGTGGTCAATTTTGGAATAGGTGTGGTATGGTGCTGAAAAAATGTATATTCTGTTGATTTGGGGTGGAGAGTTCTGTAGATGTCTATTAGGTCTGCTTGGTGCACAGCTGAGTTCAATTCCTGGGTATGCTTGTTAACTTTCTGTCTCGTTGATCTGTCTAATGTTGACAGTGGGGTGTTGAAGTCTCCCATTATTATTGTGTGGGAGTCTAAGTCTCTTTGTAGGTCACTCAGGACTTGCTTTTTGTATCTGGGTGCTCCTGTATTGGGTGCATATATATTTAGGATAGTTAGCTCTTCTTGTTGAATTGATCCCTTTATCATTATGTAATGGCCTTCTTTGTCTCTTTTGATCTTTGTTGGTTTAAAGTCTGTTTTATCAGTGACTAGGATTGCAACCCCTGCCTTTTTTTGTTTTCCATTTGCTTCGTAGATCTTCCTCCATCCTTTTATTTTGAGCCTATGTGTGTCTCTGCACATGAGATGGGTTTCCTGAATACAGCACACTGATGGGTCTTGGCTCTTTATCCAGTTTGCCAGTCTGCATCTTTTAATTGGAGCATTTAGTCCATTTACATTTAAAGTTAATATTGTTATGTGTGAATTTGATCCTGTCATTATGATGTTAGCTGGTTATTTTGCTCGTTAGTTGATGCAGTTTCTTCTTAGTCTTGATGGTCTTTACATTTTAGCATGATTTTGCAGCGGCTTGTACCGGTTGTGCCTTCCCATGTTTAGTGCTTCCTTCAGGAGCTCTTTTAGGGCAGGCCTGGTGGTGACAAAATCTCACAGCATTTGCTTGTCTGTAAAGGATTTTATTTCTCCTTCACTTGTGAAGCTTAGTTTGGCTGGATATGAAATTCTGGGTTGAAAATTCTTTTCTTTAACAATGTTGAATATTGGCCCCCACTCTCTTCTGGCTTGTAGAGTTTCTGCCGAGATATCCGCTGTTAGTCTGATGGACTTCCCTTTGTGGGTAACCCGACCTTTCTCTCTGACTGCCCTTAACATTTTTTCCTTCATTTCATCTTTGGTGAATCTGACAATTATATGTCTTGGAGTTGCCCTTCTCCAGGAGTATCTTTGTGGCATTCTCTGTATTTCCTGAATCTGAATGTTGGTCTGCCTTGCTAGATTGGGGAAGTTCTCCTGGATAATATCCTGCAGAGTGTTTTCCAACTTGGTTCCATTCTCCCTGTCACTTTCAGGTACACCAATCAGACGTAGATTTGGTCTTTTCACATAGTCCCATACTTCTTGGAGGCTTTGTTCGTTTCTTTTTATTCTTTTTTCTCTAAACTTCCTTTCTCGCTTCATTTCATTCATTTCATCTTCCATCACTGATACCCTTTCTTCCAGTTGATAGCATCGGCTCCTGAGGCTTCTGCATTCTTCACGTAGTTCTCGAGCCTTGGCTTTCGGCTCCCTCAGCTCCTTTAAGCACTTCTCTGTATTGGTTATTCTAGTTATACATTCGTCTAAATTTTTTTCAGAGTTTTTAACTTCCTTGCCTTTGGTTTGAATTTCCTCCTGTAGCTCAGAGTAGTTTGATCGTCTGAAGCGTTCTTCTCTCAACTTGACAAAGTCATTCTCCGTCCAGCTTTGTTCCGTTGCTGGTGAGGAACTGCGTTCCTTTGGAGGAGGAGAGGCGCTCTGCTTTTTAGAGTTTCCAGTTTTTGTGCTCTGTTTTTTCCCCATCTTTGTGGTTTTATCTACTTTTGGTCTTTGATGATGGTGATGTACAGATGGGTTTTTGGTGTGGATGTCCTTTCTGTTTGTTAGTCTTCCTTCTAACAGACAGGACCCTCAGCTGCAGGTGTGTTGGAGTTTGGTAGAGGTCCACTCCAGGCCCTGTTTGCCTGGGTATCAGCAGCAGTGGCTGCAGAACAGCGGATTTTCGTGATCCGCGAATGCTGCCGTCTGATCATTCCTCTGGAAGTTTTGTCTCAGAGGAGTACCCGGCCGTGTGAGGTGTCAGTCTGCCCCTACTGGCGGGTGCCTCCCAGTTAGGCTGCTCGGGGGTCAGGGATCAGGGACCCACTTGAGGAGGCAGTCTGCCCGTTCTCAGATCTCCAGCTGCTTGTTGGGAGAACCACTGCTCTCCTCAAAGCTGTCAGACAGGGCCATTTAAGTCTGCAGAGGTTACTGCTGTCTTTTTGTTTGTCTGTGCCCTGCCCCTAGAGGTGGAGCCTACAGAGTCAGGCAGGCCTCCTTGAGCTGTGGTGGGCTCCACCCAGTTGGAGCTTCCCAGCTGCTTTGTTTACCTAAGTGATCCTGGGCAATGGCGTGTGCCCCTTCCCCAGCCTCGCTGCCACCTTGCTGTTTGATCTCAGGCTGCTGTGCTAGCAATCAGCGAGACTCGGTGGGTTTAGGACCCTCTGAGCCAGGTGCGGGATATAATCTCCTGGTGCGCCGTTTTTTAATCCCATTGGAAAAGCGCAGTATTAGGGTGGGAGTGACCCGATTTTCCAGTGCCGTCTGTCACCCCTTTCTTTGACTAGGAAAGGGAACTGCCTGACCCCTTGCACTTCCCGAGTGAGGCAATGCCTCGCCCTGCTTTGGCTGGCGCACGGTGCACTGCACCCACTGTCCTGCGCTCACTGTCTGGCACTCCCTAGTAAGATGAACCCAGTACCTCAGATGGAAATGCAGAAATCACCCGTCTTCTGCGTCGCTCATGCTGTGAGCTGTAGACCGGAGCTGTTCCTATTTGGCCATCTTGGCTGCCACACACTTTATTTCATTAAGTTGATCTTCATTGTCTTATATCCTTCCTTCTCCTTGATCAATTTGGCTGTTGATACTTGTGTATGCTTCATGAAGTTCTCGTGCTGTGTTTTTCAGCTCCATCAGGTCATTTATGTTCTCCTCTAAACTGGTTATTCTAGTTAGCAATTTGTCTAACCTTTTTTCAAGGTTCTTAGCTTCCTTACACTGGATTAGAACATGCTCCTTCAGCTCAGAGGAGTTTGTTATTACCCACCTTCCGAAGCCTACTTCTGTTAATTCATCAAACTCATTCTTGGTCCACTTTTGTGCCCTTGCTGGGGAGGAATCGCGATCATTTGGTGGAGAAGAGGCGTTCTGGTTTTTGGAATGTTCAGCCTGTTTGTGCTGGTTTTTCTTCATCTTCGTGGGTTTATCTACCTTTGATCTTCTATGCTGATGACCTTTGGATGGGGATTTTGTGTGGGTTTCCTTTTTGTTGATGTTGATGTTATTGCTTTCTGTTTGTTAGTTTTCCTTCTAAGAGGTCCCTCTTCTGCAGGTCTGCTGGAGTTTGCTGGAGGTCCACTCCAGACCCTGTTTGCCTGGGTATCAGCAGCAGAGGCTGCAGAACAGCAAATATTACTCTCAGCTCCTTCCTCTGGAAGCTTCGTCTCAGAGTGGCACCCACCTGATGCCTGCCAGAGCTCTCCTGTATGGAGGTGTCTCCCAGTCTGGAGGCACGGGCTCAGGGACCCACTTGAGGAGGCATTCTGTTCCTTAGCAGAGCTCTGGCACTAACAAATTCAAATTCAGTATATCAGTTGTGCTTGGAGATGCGCCGCTCTCTTCAGAGGTGGCAGGCAGGAACATTTAAGTCTGCTGAAACTGCACCCACAGTCTCCCCTGTCCCCAGGTGCTCTGTCCCAGGGAGATGGGAGTTTTATGTATAAGCCTCTTACTGGGGCTGCTGCCTTTGTTTCAGAGATGACTTGCCCAGTGAGGAGGAATCTAGAGAGGCAGTCTGGCCACAGCTGCCTTGCTGTGCTGCAGTGAGTTCCACCCAGTCCAAACTTCCCAGTGGCGTCCTTAACACTGTGAGGGGAAAACTGCCTACTCAAGCCTCAGTAATGGTGGATGCCCTTCCCACCACCAAGCTCAATTGTCTCAGGTTGGTCGACTTCAGACTGCTGTGCTGGGAGCGAGAATTTCAAGCCAGTGGTTCTTAGCTTGCTGGGCTCCGTGGGAGCTGGACCCGCTGAACAAGACCTCTTGGCTCCTTGGCTTCAGACCCCTTTCCAGGGGAGTGAACAGTCTGTCTTGCTAGGGTTTTAGCCACCACTGAGGTATAAAAAGAAACTCCTGCAGCTAGCTCAGTGTCTGCCCAAACAGCTGACCAATTTTGTGCTTGAAACCCAGGGCCCTGGTGGTTTAGGCACACAGGGAATCTCCTGGTCTGTGGGTTGCAAAATCCATGGGAAAAACTTAGTATCTGGGCCGGATAGCACAGTCCCTCCCTTCCCTTGGCTAGGGGAGGGAGGTCCCCAGCCTCTTGCACTTCCCAGGTGAGGCAATGCGCCACTCTGCTTCTGCTTGCCATCTGTGGGCTGCGCCCATTGTCTAACCAGTCCCATTGAGATGAACTGGGTACCTCAGTTGGAAATGCAGAATCACTGCCTTCTGCATTGGTATGGCTGAGAGCTTCAGACCAGAGCTGTTCCCCTTCAACCATCTTGCCAGATCCCCCTGGCAGAGAATTTAACTCAGTGGTAGAGCGTATGTGTTCCATGTAATAGGTTACAAATTCCATTTCTGATTTCTCCACTGGCATTTTGTGGGATGTTAGCACTAAATAAATATTTGCTAGATTTAGTTTAATTCAGGTTAGTTGAAGTCACATAAACTATAGGAATTATGTTGGATTTGATTTCTTTTGCTGGCTGTGCCACAAACTAACTCTAGGTTCTATAGCAAATCACTGGATTTCACTGTATCTCATTTTCCTCATTTGTAAAATAATTTCTGTCCCATTAATAGCTCAGACCATTATGTAAGCTTTATCTTTTCTTCAAAGCACCTTTATTTAATATTCCTATTTAAGAGCATTAATAATTCTTTTTCCTTATATATTATTAAAATTATGTATTAATATGTTATGTATTTGTATATTACTTTCATTATAAATATACTTATTCAGTTAATTATTTTCATTTATAGAATCCTTAATGCTTTTCATAATATTTTTCTGTCCTTTATTATTGTATTTTTATTGAGATAAAAGATTCTTTAATGTTATCCAAGAATTAATTGGCTACAGAAAAAGTAAGGCCACTTAACCACAGGGCAAAATTAAAACAGGGGCATAAAAAAGATGTGACAAAAACTTGAATTAATTTATTAGTCTATTTACCTAGGAGCTTTTCAATCAGATTTTTGTTTTAATTAGATAGTACGTAGTTAGTAGATCATATGGTGGGACATACATGTTCTGGCCTAAAATACAAAGTGGTTTTGTGTGAGTGTATGTGATAATTTTGATTTAAAGGTAAATTTTGTTAACCTGCCTCAGGAACAATGAATTTGTGGGTGACATTATCTCACATGCATTTTAAGGAAAGTAGGAAGTCTAAGAGTACAACACTATCTTTTGGGATTGACAACAATGAGAATTACCATGCCCTTTCTGATGTATCTTGAGGTAAAACTCTGGCAAAGGTAGTTTCCTGAACTAAAAGCATAAAAGGATTCTTGCTCTAATGTGACGTTTCTTATGGGTTTTTTTTTTCCATTGTTATATTCAAGTCAGCACTTGTCAGTTTACTAAATACCTATGTAGCTCTGTGCTAGAATATTAGAAAGAAAATACTTTCATTATTATAAAGAATAATCATGGCAATCATAATATTTTTGCTGGTCTCATCATTACTTTTGGGCTATAGTACAAACATTCAGGACATGGATGAGATTAGTGACCTTTATCCAATGTTCCACTAAAGTTACATGGCCAATAAATGACAAAATTGTAAATGGAATCTATACTTCTTATTTCTCCTTGTGGCACTCTAATTTATAATAATTTCTCATCCTACTTTCCAGAAAGGAAGAGCCAGAAAAAATTGTCATTTATTTGTTGACTAAATGTTGATTGAACATTGACTATGTGTCAGAACTGTCCTAGAAACTGAGTTTGTATGGGGAGCTAAATGACATGATCTCCGCCCTCCTAAACTTATGAGTAGAAATTGGAACTGAAATACACTATTAATAATGCTTCTCATGCTGACATCTACATTTGCATATTGCAGTTATTTTCACCCAAGTTGTATAACCAAATCAACCACCTAACTTTGTGCAAGTACAGATATCCCAACTGCCTTTGGAGATTCAAATTCAGTATATTTGAACTAAAGCTTGTGCATAGATGTGTTTAAGAAGCTCAACAGGTGATTCTGATGCATAGCAAGTATTAAGAAATCCTAGTGTATCAACTTGTAGCCCTTACACTACTTATATTGTTTTATTTTATCTGGATAACAACTATTTCTAGTAGATATTACTATCCTGTAACCACAAGTTTTACAAATTAAGAAACTAAAGGCAACAAAATCATTTCCCTCATAAATAGCGAAGTTCAATCCAGAAACTGTATCCTCTAACTCCCCAGAGAGAAGTCTCCTTAAAAAAAAAAAAAAAAAAAAAAACTATAGAAAAGTAAACTGGGCTTATCTTTTATGTTAAGGCTGAAGAAAAAGATGAATTACTACACTTTTTCCAAATTGTGACTGATTCTCTCTTCTGGCTTTTGGGAGGCCATGTTGAACTTATTCAGAATGGTAAGAGAAAAGATTTTAATGTAACTAATAGCTATTGTAGAGTCAACTGCTAACAGTTTGATCTTTTTTTCCAAAAACAAATGCCACATTAACTGTGCAGATAACCACACTGAAATGAAACCATGTTGAAATAAGCTCACAATTTTTTAAAATGGATATTCCAGTTTTACATAGCCAACATCAACAATGTGAATATTAAGGAGAATACTGTTGAAATAAAACTTTAGCTTTTTCTGTTTAGCAAATCTAAGATGAAGACAAATGATAATTTGAGCAGTTTATTCCTGAAAATAACTTCTAAGTTTAAAAGATTACAGTCAGTGTTTTAGACCTATCATGAGAGAAATCCCTATGTTCAGGGTGGATATGATTTAACTCATATAGTCTAACTATCCAAGTAAGAATAAGCTTTTATTTAATGACTTTTTAGTAAACTTGGAAGTTATAGGCTATTTCTGTTTACATTGAGAGATATAAACATGTATGAGTTTTATGTTTTCTTAAGACTGAAAGAATAATTCTTAGTTACATTCATGGTGCTCTGCCTAGAAAAATTTCATCTAATATAGATGTAACACTTTAAGAATATTTTTTAAGTAATACTTGAACTGAAATTTTACTTTTAGCTTTTCTCCTCAGAATCATTGCATGCACATAATTTAAAGAGTCAAATAGTTCTATAAGGATCATTAAAACACACACAATCCCTGACCCTCATGCCCATTCCATTTCTCATTTTCCAAAGGCAACTACTTTCAGTTAGTATAACTAATACCTTTGGTAGTTATGCTTAGTTATTGAGCATGGAATGGAATGGAAACTGACATTTATTAGAAATGTTCCCTGTTCTACGATATTTTACATTAGCTCATGTGAGAGCTATTATTTCTAGTTTTACAGATGAAGAAATAGTTTCTAAGAGGTTAAGCAACTTGTATGAGTATCCAGTGCTAAATCGTTATAACTGGCTGCTCAGAGCTTAAAGATTACAAATCAATAAAAGGAAATTTTTGTAGTTAGTGTATTCATTATTATATAAAACAGTATGTCACAAAATTAAATTTTTTAAGGATGTGAGCAACCACTTATAGTCATCTGTGCCATTTCCATTTCCTTATATTCTGTCTTTGCAGGAAATTTGTTTTTATTCACTGAAATTCATTGATAGAAGAAAAAGATTCAGATTTAGGATACGATATTTTCAATTTAAAGAGAGATAACAGTAGATTCTTAGCTTAGTATTTATGCCTATTTTCTGACTATATTCATAAAAATGAAATGACTTATTTATGGCTATTTAAAATTGCCATGAATTTTACATCTTAAAGTCTTCTTTATTGTAAAGTCTACAAAGTCAGAAAGTTTAGCAGAGATGGTCATGCTTTGATTTGATTTGAAAAGAACAAAATCTTCCATTGTTATCATAAAATCTTTAATCTTTCTTTTTTTTTCTTTTCCTTTAGTACTACAAAGTGATCATTTCTTACATTTACTGCAAGCTGACAATGTCCAAATAGGATCTGCAGTCATGATGATGCTACAGAATATACTACAGATCAACAGGTGACTTGGTTTTTACAAAATGTTACTGTTTTTTTTTTTTTATCAGAAGCATTACCAATTTTATTCCAATTTTGCTAAAATTGACTGCATATGACTTGCATATAATGTATATACAAGTATATGCACTATATACTTATATATAATGCTGAAGTTCCATCACCATTGTCTTTCAGAAAAAAATTAATATAAAATACTACAAAAGACTGGAAATTTATTATTAAATTGATACGTTATAACAGAGCTTAAGATTTTAGCTCAAATCTCAGGCTTAAAGAAGAGAATTAGTGTGATAATCTGAATAAAAATATTGAGATCACAACAAAAAATGTTTAATCACATTTATTTAATAAACTTCAAGCTCGGTATTTTTACAGATGCTCAAGAAGGGTATAAAAGAAGCAACTGGCAATTATTCAGGGTAAAATGAAAGAGCAGAGTATACACAATTGAAATAATCCATTCTTTCAGTTTAGTATGAATTTATTATGCAGCTGCTGTGTGTCATTGCAGTTATAGAGTTGATTAAGATATAAACCTTGTCTTCAAAGAGCTTACAATAGAATGGAAAAGACAGACACACAAACGTCATTGTATACATTAAGTTACAATATTAAAAGTGACCATAAATGTTAATAACCCAAACCGAGGGGAGGTGCTTCCTGGAGAAGGTAATATCTGAGATGAAACTTCAAGGATAGTATATTGGCCAGGGAGGAAGAGGAGAAAGAGAAAGCAGTATTTCCAGGCAACATAAGCAAAAGCACAGAGATAAGAAACAACATGCTGAGGATGAAAAGTAGGTACAAATTCATTATTGTTGGGATATAAATTTCCATATAGGGAGGTTACTAGCAAGCTTGGCTGAGACTCAAAGTCATGAAGAATTTATGTGCTGTGTTAAGGGAATGGAGTCTAATCCTATAGACAACAGGGACCATTGAAGATTTTTTTTTTTATGTTCTTTTTTTTTTTCCTCTTTTTTTTATTATTATTATACTTTAAGTTTTAGGGTACATGTGCACAATGTGTAGGTTAGTTACATATGTATACATGTGCCATGCTGGTGTGCTGCACCCATTAACTCATCATTTAGCATTAGGTATATCTCCTAATGCTATCCCTCCCCACTCCCCCCACCCCACAACAGTCCCCAGAGTGTGATGTTCCCCTTCCTGTGTCCGTGTGTTCTCATTGTTCAATTCCCATCTATGAGTGAGAACATGCGGTGTTTGGTTTTTTGTCCTTGCGATAGTTTACTGAGAATGATGATTTCCAATTTCATCCATGTCCCTACAAAGGACATGAACTCATCATTTTTTATGGCTGCATAGTATTCCATGGTGTATATGTGCCACATTTTCTTAATCCAGTCTATCACTGTTGGACATTTGGGTTTGTTCCAAGTCTTTGCTATTGTGAATAGTGCCGCAATAAACATACGTGTGCATGTGTCTTTATAGCAGCATGATTTATAGTCCTTTGGGTATATACCCAGAATGGGATGGCTGGGTCAAATGGTATTTCTAGTTCTAGATCCCTGAGGAATCGCCACACTGACTTCCACAATGGTTGAACTAGTTTACAGTCCCACCAAGAGTGTAAAAGTGTTCCTATTTCTCCACATACTCTCCAGCACCTGTTGTTTCCTGACTTTTTAATGATTGCCATTCCAACTGGTGTGAGATGGTATCTCATTGTGGTTTTGATTTGCATTTCTCTGATGGCCAGTGATGATGAGCATTTTTTCATGTGTCTTTTGGCTGCACAAATGTCTCCTTTTGAGAATTGTCTGTTCATACCCTTTGCCCACTTTTTGATGGGGTTGTTTGTTTTTTTCTTGTAAATTTGTTTGAGTTCATTGTAGATTCTGGATATTAGCCCTTTGTCAGATGAGTAGGTTGTGAAAATTTTCTCCCATTTTGTAGGTTGCCTGTTCACTCTGATGGTAGTTTCCTTTGCTGTGCAGAAGCTCTTGAGTTTAATTAGATCCCATTTGTCAATTTTGGCTTTTGTTGCCATTGCTTTTGGTGTTCTAGACATGAAGTCCTTGCCCATGCCTGTGTCCTGAATGGTAATGCCTAGGTTTTCTTCTAGGGTTTTTATGGTTTTAAATCTAACATTTAAGTCTTTAATCCATCTTGAATTAATTTTTGTATAAGGTGTAAGGAAGGGATCCAGTTTCAGCTTTCTACATATGGCTAGCCAGTTTTCCCAGCACCATTTATTAAATAGGGAATCCTTTCCCCATTCCTTGTTTTTGTCAGGTTTGTCAAAGATCAGATAGTTGTAGCTATGCGGTGTTATTTCTGACGGCTCTAGTCTGTTCCATTGATCTATATCTCTGTTTTGGTACCAGTACCATGCTGTTTTGGTTACTGCAGCCTTGTAGTATAGTTTGAAGTCAGGTAGCATGATGCCTCCAGCTTTGTTCTTTTGGCTTAGGATTGACTTGGCGATGCGGGCTCTTTTTTGGTTCCATATGAACTTTAAAGTAGTTTTTTCCAATTCTGTGAAGAAAGTCATTGGTAGCTTCATGGGGATGGCATTGAATCTATAAATTACCTTGGGCAGTATGGCCATTTTCATGATATTGATTCTTCCTACCCATGAGCATGGAATGTTCTTCCATTTGTTTGTATCCTCTTTTATTTCATTGAGCAGTGGTTTGTAGTTCTCCTTGAAGAGGTCCTTCACATCCCTTGTAAGTTGGATTCCTAGGTATTTTATTCTCTTTGAAGCAATTGTGAATGGGAGTTCACTCATGATTTGGCTCTCTGTTTGTCTGTTATTGGTGTATAAGAATGCTTGTGATTTTTGTACATTCATTTTGTATCCTGAGACTTTGCTGAAGTTGCTTATCAGCTTAAGGAGATTTTGGGCTGAGACAATGGGGTTTTCTAGATATACAATCATGTCGTCTGCAAACAGGGACAATTTGACTTCCTCTTTTCCTAATTGAATACCCTTGATTTCCTTCTCCTGCCTGATTGCCCTGGCCAGAACTTCCAACACTGTTGAATAGGAGTGGTGAGAGAGGGCATCCCTGTCTTGTGCCAGTTTTCAAAGGGAATGCTTCCAGTTTTTGCCCATTCAGTATGATATTGGCTGTGGGTTTGTCATAGATAGCTCTTATTATTTTGAGATACATCCCATCAATACCTAATTTATTGTGAGGTTTTAGCATGAAGGGTTGTTGAATTTTGTCAAAGGCCTTTTCTGCATCTATTGAGATAATCATGTGGTTTTTGTCTTTGGTTCTGTTTATATGCTGGATTACATTTATTGATTTGTGTATATTGAACCAGCCTTGCACCCCAGAGATGAAGCCTACTTGATCTTGGTGGATAAGCTTTTTGATGTGCTGCTGGATTCGGTTTGCCAGTATTTTATTGAGGATTTTTGCATCAATGTTCATCAAGGATATTGGTCTCAAATTCTGTTTTTTGGTTGTGTCTCTGCCCGGCTTTGGTATCAGGATGATGCTGGCCTCATAAAATGAGTTAGGGAGGATTCCCTCTTTTTCTATTGATTAGAATAGTTTCAGAAGGAATGGTACCAGTTCCTCCTTGTACCTCTGGTAGAATTCGGCTGGGAATCCATCTGGTCCTGGACTCTTTTTGGTTTGTAAGCTATTGATTATTGCCACAATTTCAGAGCCTGTTATTGGTCTATTCAGAGATTCAACTTCTTCCTGGTTTAGTCTTGGGAGAGTGTATGTGTCCAGGAATGTATCCATTTCTTCTAGATTTTCTAGTTCATTTGTGTAGAGGTGTTTGTAGTATTCTCTGATGGTAGTTTGTATTTCTGTGGGATCGGTAGTGATATTCCCTTTATCATTTTTTATTGCCTCTATTTCATTCTTCTCTCTTTTTTTCTTTATTAGTCTTGCTAGTGGTCTATCAATTTTGTTGATCCTTTCAAAAAACCAGCTCCTGGATTCATTAATTTTGTGAAGGGTTTTTTTTGTCTCTATTTCCTTCAGTTCTGCTCTGATTTTAGTTATTTCTTGCCTTCTGCTAGCTTTTGAATGTGTTTGCTCTTGCTTTTCTAGTTCTTTTAATTGTGATGTTAGGGTGTCAATTTTGGATCTTTCCTGCTTTCTCTTGTGGGCATTTAGTGCTATGAATTTCCCTCTACCCACTGCTTTGAATGTGTCCCAGAGATTCTGGTATGTTGTGTCTTTGTTCTCGTTGGTTTCAAAGAACATCTTTATTTCTGCCTTCATTTCGTTATGTACCCGGTAGTCATTCAGGAGCAGGTTGTTCAGTTTCCATGTAGTTGAGCCGTTTTGAGTGAGTTTCTTAATCCTGAGTTCTAGTTTGATTGCACTGTGGTCTGAGAGACAGTTTGTTATAATTTCTGTTCTTTTACATTTGCTGAGGAGAGCTTTACTTCCAACTATGTGGTCAATTTTGGAATAGGTGTGGTATGGTGCTGAAAAAAATGTATATTCTGTTGATTTGGGGTGGAGAGTTCTGTAGATGTCTATTAGGTCTGCTTGGTGCACAGCTGAGTTCAATTCCTGGGTATGCTTGTTAACTTTCTGTCTCGTTGATCTGTCTAATGTTGACAGTGGGGTGTTAAAGTCTCCCATTATTAATGTGTGGGAGTCTAAGTCTCTTTGTAGGTCACTCAGAACTTGCTTTATGAATCTAGGTGCTCCTGTATTGGGTGCATATATATTTAGGATAGTTAGCTCTTCTTGTTGAATTGATCCTTTTACCATTATGTAATGGCCTTCTTTGTCTCTTTTGATCTTTGTTGGTTTAAAGTCTGTTTTATCAGTGACTAGGATTGCAACCCCTGCCTTTTTTTATTTTCCATTTGCTTGGTAGATCTTCCTCCATCCTTTTATTTTGAGCCTGTGTGTGTCTCTGCACATGAGATGGGTTTCCTGAATACAGCACACTGAATGGGTCTTGACTCTTTATCCAATTTGCCAGTCTGTGTCTTTTAATTGGAGCGTTTAGTCCATTTACATTTAAAGTTAATATTGTTATGTGTGAATTTGATCCTGTCATTATGATGTTAGCTGGTTATTTTGCTCGTTAGTTGATGCAGTTTCTTCCTAGTCTCGATGGTCTTTACATTTTGGCATCCTTTTGCAGTGGCTGGTACCAGTTGTTCCTTTCCATGTTTAGTGCTTCCTTCAGGAGCTCTTTTAGGGCAGGCCTGGTGGTGACAAAATCTCACAGCATTTGCTTGTCTGTAAAGGATTTTATTTCTCCTTCACTTATGAAGCTTAGTTTGGCAGGATATGAAATTCTGGGTTGAAAATTCTCTTCTTCAAGAATGTTGAATATTGGCCCCCACTCTCTTCTGGCTTGTAGAGTTTCTGCTGAGAGATCCACTGTTAGTCTGATGGACTTCCCTTTGTGGGTAACCCGACCTTTCTCTCTGACTGCCCTTAACATTTTTTCCTTCATTTCAATTTTGGTGAATCTGACAATTATGTGTCTTGGAGTTGCCCTTCTCGAGGAGTATCTTTGTGGCGTTCTCTGTATTTCCTGAATCTGAATGTCGGTCTGCCTTGCTAGATTGGGGAAGTTCTCCTGGATAGTATCCTGCAGAGTGTTTTCCAACTTGGTTCCATGCTCCCTGTCACTTTCACTTACACCAGTCAGATGCAGATTTGGTCTTTTCACATAGTCCCATACTTCTTGGAGGCTTTGTTCGTTTCTTTTTATTCTTTTTTCTCTAAACTTCCCTTCTTGCTTCATTTCATTCATTTCATCTTCCATCACTGATACCCTTTCTTCCATTTGATCGCATCGGCTCCTGAGGCTTCTGCATTCTTCACGTAGTTCTCAAGCCTTGGCTTTCGGCTCCCTCAGCTCCTTTAAGCACTTCTCTGTATTGGTTATTCTAGTTATACATTCGTCTAAATTTTTTTCAAAGTTTTTAACTTCTTTGCCTTTGGTTTGAATTTCCTCCTGTAGCTCAGAGTAGTTTGATCGTCTGAAGCGTTCTTCTCTCAACTTGACAAAGTCATTCTCCATCCAGCTTTGTTCCGTTGCTGGTGAGGAACTGCGTTCCTTTGGAGGAGGAGAGGCGCTCTGCTTTTTAGAGTTTCCAGTTTTTGTGCTCTGTTTTTTCCCCATCTTTGTGGTTTTATCTACTTTTGGTCTTTGATGATGGTGATGTACACATGGGTTTTTGGTGTGGATGTCCTTTCTTTTTGTTAGTTTTCCTTCTAACAGACAGGACCCTCAGCTGCAGGTTGGAGTTTGGTAGAGGTCCACTCCAGGCCCTGTTTGCCTGGGTATCAGCAGCGGTGGCTGCAGAACAGCGGATTTTCGTGAACCGCGAATGCTGCTGTCTGATCATTCCTCTGGAAGTTTTGTCTCAGAGGAGTACTCGGCCGTGTGAGGTGTCAGTCTGCCCCTACTAGCGAGTGCCTCCCAGTTAGGCTGCTCGGGGGTCAGGGGTCAGGGACCCACTTGAGGAGGCAGTCTGCCCGTTCTCAGATCTCCAGCTGCTTGTTGGGAGAACCACTGCTCTCCTCAAAGCTGTCAGACAGGGCCATTTAAGTCTGCAGAGGTTACTGCTGTCTTTTTGTTTGTCTGTGCCCTGCCCCTAGAGGTGGAGCCTACAGAGGCAGGCAGGCCTCCTTGAGCTGTGGTGGGCTCCACCCAGTTGGAGCTTCCCAGCTGCTTTGTTTACCTAAGTGAGCCTGGGCAATGGCAGGCGCCCCTCCCCCAGCCTCGCTCCCGCCTTGCAGTTTGATCTCAGACTGCTGTGCTAGCAATCAGCGAGACTCCGTGGGCGTAGGACCCTCTGAGCCAGGTGCGGGATATAATCTCCTGGTGCGCCGTTTCCTAAGCCCGTCGGAAAAGCGCGGTATTCGGGTGGGAGTGACCCGATTTTCCAGGTGCCATCTGTCACCCCTTTCCTTGAGCAGGAAAGGGAACTCTCTGATCCCTTGCACTTCCCGAGTGAGGCAATGCCTCGCCCTGCTTCGGCTGGTGCACGGTGCGCTGCACCCACTGTCCTGCGCCTACTGTCTGGCACTCCTTAGTGAGATGAACCCAGTACCTCAGATGGAAATGCAGAAATCACCCATCTTCTGCGTCGCTCATGCTGTGAGCTGTAGCCCAGACCTGTTCCGATTCGGCCATCTTGGCTCCTCCCCAGCAATTTCTGAAGATTTTTAAAGTAGACAAAAGTGGTCAGATTACATTTCAGTTTGTTACTCTGGTGACTATGTGAAGGTAGATTAAGGGGAAGAAAACTCTATACAAAAAAGTCATAGTAGTCCAAGTGAAGTAATGATATCTTGTCCTTGGGCATTAGTACCTGGGATATGGAGTTTTTAAAATAATGAATTAAAATCATCAGGACTTTACTTCCACTTCTGATCAAGATGGAATAGTAGGGATGCATTTATCCTCCCACCTGAAAAAAAGGACAAAAACATGGAACATAATTTTTTGAGAAACTGGATATCAGTCAGTGAAAGAAAGTAAGCTCAGAGAAAAAGGAATCAACAAGGTGAATCTTACAATTGCTCTAACTTACAGTATTGAGAGTTTCCAGGTTGAAGTATTGGGAGAGGCATCCCAGCCAGCTTGAGTTGAAGCGATAGAGCTCAGAGTCTGGAGAGAACAAAATGGCTAGAGTTCACAGTCAGAATACTAGAGAAGAGAGCTATACACATAGAGAACCCCAGAGATCTGCAGAGGGTATCCTTCAAGTATTAAGTAGAGTACTGATCTGCACATTGTAAGGAACTACCCAATGCCAGGGATAACAATAATCCAAAAGGATTAAAAGGAACAGTGCAAGGAGCTCACACAGGGCCAGAAATAATGCCTGTTTCCAACAGCCAAACTGGAAAGCCTCATAAACAGTGGGTCATTGGGTAGAGTGTTCAGGAAGGTTTTACCCCAGTAGTGAGGAATAATTAGCATTAGAACGAGCACTATTCCAGATCATAAAAGCAAGACCCAAAAGGGTCAAACTGTTTCCAAGTAACTTAACTGCATGTGGTTATTGAACCTGGCTGTGTTTTAAAATTTATTTTATTGTAGGTTATACAAAAGTAGAAAGTTCACTAGAAATGGCTATCCTTCGATTTGGCTTTAAAAAGGATGAGAAAAATCCCACTTGTGCCATCATAGAATATTTGCTTTGATGACTTTTTTTCAATTTCTTTATTACTGTAAAATGACTATTTCTTGCAGTTACTGCAAACTGATAGATTCTACAGTCATGACTATGCTACAAAACATACTACGATTCAACAGGTGATTTGATTTTACTGGTACTGAAATACTGGGCATGCAAATAAACAAGAAAACAGGATCTAAAATGAGAAGAATTAATCAAGACTGATAGATATGTTGGAATTAACAGACAAGGACACTAGTTATTATAACCATATTCCATATATTTAAAAATGTTGAATACAGACATATAAGACTCAAAGTGAATTTCTAGACATGAAATCTACAATATCTGCGATGAAAAATACACTGGATGGGATTAACAGCAGATTAACATTGCAGATTAGTGAACTTTAAGGCATATCAGTAGAAACTATCCAAAATGAAACAAAAAAGAAACAAGAGGAAAGAAAAGCATATCAGTGAACTGTGGGACAACTTGAACAACCTTACATAGGTGTAATCAGAGTACGTAAAGCAGGCAGTAGGGTCACAAAAAAATGTGTGAAGAAGTTATGGCTTAACATTTTCCAAATTTGATGAAAACTATAAACATGCAGATTCAAAAAGGTCATCAAACCCCAAGGGCAATAAATATGAAGAAAATTCCACATTGAGGCACATCGTAATCAAAATGCTCAAACCAGTGATAAAGAGAAAAATCTTAAAAGCAACCAGAGATGAAAAAACATTATATAGAGAAATAGAGATAAGAATGACAGCAACTTTCTTATCAGAAACAACACAAGTAAAAAGACAGTTGAATACTGAAAAAGAAAACTGTCAAATTAGAATTTTATGCTCAGCAGAAATATATTCAAAAGCAAAGATGAAATACTTCTTCAGAAATCACCAGCAGATCAACACTACAAAAAATATTCAAGGAGGTCCTTCCATCAGAAGGGAAATTCATCTACACAAAGAAATAGAGTATCGGAAATGGTGATTACATAAACATATAAGATAGTTTTTCTTATATTATTTTAATATATCTATAATATGTTTGCCTATGCAAAAATAATAATGTATTTGAGGAACATGTGTATAAGTAGAATGTATTCCAAAAAGGCATTAAGGCTGGGAGGAGATAAATGGAAGTATACTGATTTAAGGCTCTTATACTATACATGAAGTGGTATAATATCACTGTGATAAGTGATAAGACTGTGATAAATTGAAATGTATACTTTGAACCTCAAAGCAATGAAGAAAATAGCAAAACAAAGAATTTACAGCTGATAAGCCAACAAAGGCAATAAAAATGAATCATTGAAAAATATGCAATCCAGAAGAAGGAAGTAAAAAAAAAAAAAAGAACAAAGGAGAAACAAAACCAAGTGGTAGATTTAAACCTATCTATATTAGATGTAAATGTGGAAAAACTAAAGTTAAAAGACAGATTGACAGATTGGATTTAAAAAGTACAAGCCTACTGTATGCTGTCTACCAGAAATGCACCTTAGATATAAAGACACAAGTAGGTTAAAAGTAATGGGGTGGAACAAGATATACCATGCTTATACTACAGAAAGTTGAAGTACCTGTATTAGTATCAGATAAAGTAAGTTACAGAACAAAGAATATTTCTAGTGCTAAAGAAGGTTATTTCATAATCATAAAAAAGTCAGTTCATCAAAAGGATGTGTTTGTTTATTGACCTAATAGAGTTTTAAAATACACAAGTAAAAATTGACAAGAACTACAAGGAGAAATCCTCAATTAAAGCAAAAGATGTTAATATACCTCTTTTGATATTTAATAGACTAAGTAGGCAAAAAATTAGTATGACCACAGAAGATTTGAACAATAATATCAACCAATTTGACCTGATTGACATTTTACAAACATTCTACCAAACAGTAGCAGAATACATGTTCTTTTCAAATGCAGATGGAACATTTACAAAGAAGGGTGCATATTCCGGGCCATAAATAAAGTCTCAAGAAACATAAAAGGGGCTGGGCATGGTGGCTCACGCCTGTAATCTCAGCACTTTGCTGAGGTGAGCAGATCACTTAAGTCCAGGAGATCGAGACCAGCCTGGGCAGTATGGCAAAACCCCATCTCTACAAAAAGTACAAAAAATTAGCTGGGCATGGTGGCACGTGCCTCTAGTCCCAGCTACTTGGGATGCTGAGGTGGGAGAATCACTTGAGCCCAGGAAGCAGAGGTTGCAGTGAGTTGAGATCACGTCACTACACTCCAGCCTAGGTGACAGAGCGAGACCCTGTCTCAAAAAAAAAGAAAAAAGAAACGTAAAAGGATTTCAGTTATACAAAGTATGTTCTCTGGCCTCGATGGAATTAAGTTGGAAATTGATGCCAAGATCTCTGAAAAGTCCCCAGATATGTGGGAAATAATAACATTCATCTAAATAACTCACAAGACAAAGGAGAAATCAAAAGTGAAATTAGAAATTATTTTTAAATGAATGGAAATAAAAGCAACATGAGAATTTCTGGGGAAATTCTTAATTAAAGCAGAATGATACTTAGGGGAAAATTTATATCAGTAATGCCTATATATTAGAAAAGAAGAAAAATCTCAAATCATTGACCTCAGCTTTCCCCTTTAAGAAACTAGGAAAAGAAGGGGGAATTAAACTCTAAGCAGAAGAAAGAAAATGATAAAGGTTGAGCAGAAATCAATAAAATTCTAAGCAAACGTGATAGAGAAAATAAACCATAAACTGGATCTTTGAGAAGACTGAAGTTTTTTGAGAAAACAAACCATAAACTGGCTCTTTGAGAAGAAGAAACCTGTAGCAAGATTAATATGGAAAGGAAAAGACATAATACAAATGACCAATCTCAGGAATTAGAGAGGTAACATCGTAACAGAGTCTACAAATACTAAAAATATCACAAGGGAATAATATGAACAACTTTATGCTTATAAAATTTATTGAAAGACACAAACTACCAAAATTTACGCAAGGGGCATCAGAGAACCCAAATATACTCTAGATAGCTATAAAGAAAAATTGAATTTGTAGCTAAAAACCTTCCCACAAAGAGAACTCCAGGTCTGGATGGCTTTTTCACTGGTAAATTCTATTAAGCACTTCAGGAAGAAATAATAATCTTAAGCCAACTTTTCTAGAAAATCGAAAAGGAGGAAACACTTTCAACTCATTCTATGAGGTCAGCATTATCCTCATACCAAAATCAAACAAAGACATTATAAGAAAAGAAAACTACTCATCAGTGTACTCATAAACATAGAAATGTTCTGAACAAAATTTTATAAGTCAAATTCAACAATATATTAAAAAGTTAATACATCATGAATAAGTCTGGTTTATCCCGGGATTCAGGGCTGGTTTAATATTCTAAAGTCAGTCATTGTAACTTACGTTAACAAGTTAAAACGGAAAAAACATACCATCATATCAGTAGATACAGAAAAAGCTTTTGACAAAATCCATTATCTACCCCTGATTTTAATTTAAAAAAAAAAAAAAAAAAAAAGTCCTTGCAGCAAAGTAGTAATAGAAGGGAACTTTCTCAGAAAGCAGATCGGTGGTTGCCTGGGCATAGAATGATAGGGAAGGCAACAAGGGAGGAACTACAATGAAATACAAGGAAGCTTTTAGGGGTGATAGATATATTCATTTTCTTGTTTTATGTTGGTGAAACATGTCAAACTGATGAAATTATATGCTTTACATATATGCAGTTTGTTGTATATCAATTATATTTTTAAAAAGCTATTTAAAACAAAAATTATGAGGACTTGGTGAATGTTTTGATATGAGGTAGATAAAATAAATGGTGCAGTCAGATATGATACCAAGTTTTCTGTATTGGGTGATTAGACTGTGGTATGTGAAATATATAAGAAGTTGGTTTTGTGAGACAGATGATTAATTCAATGTTGGTTATGTTGAGTATAGGTAGTTCAACAAGCAGTAAAAGTAAGTATCTATATAAAGACTTATACACAAATGTTCATTGAGGTTTATTTGTGAAAAACAAGGACTAGCTAAAACTCAAATGTCCATCAGGTGAATAGGTAAACTAACTTCTGGAAGAGATTGGGACTAGAGTTACAGATTTACAAATCAGTTTATACATGGTAGTGAAAAACATGACAGAAAGTGAGATTAGTAGGAAGTGTGAATACAGTGAGAAAATAAATGGCTTGAAAATGGAGTCTTGGGGAATAACCTTTTAGGGTTATACTGGGGAAGTGGAGCCCACAAAGACAAATGAAAAAAGAATGGTCAGAAAAGTATGGGTGGAAGGTAGAGGGGAGACCAGAACTTTGTATCACAGAAGCTGAGTAAGTAGAAAGTATCAGATACAAACAAGTCTAGGAAAAGAATCACTTATGATATATATGTGACTTGACATTTGGGAAGTTATACTGATGAACTTATCAAGGATAGTATAGTGAAATAGTAAAAAATGAAAACTAGATGCAGTGGTTTGAGAAATGAGATGTGAGATAGTGGCGACAGAGAAGATTGGATTAGAAGAGAAGCAGAGAGATAAGATGGTAGTGGTATAGAGAGGATGTCTTTAAGATTAGGAGGTTGAAGAGCATCTAAAAGCATTTAAACTACTGTATTACATTATAGCACAAATTCTTGGTGGGATATGGAGTAAAGATGTGATAAGATTGGGATAGGGATATCTGTAGAAGGCTTTCTGAGATGAGCATATTTTTTATCTGAGTTTTGAATGGTGTGATGGCATTGACTGATGGGAAAGGGTGAGCATCCTAGGCATAGGGAATAGCATGTGAGAGACACAGTGGCACAGAAGTAGATGTCACAAAGATTCTCACATATTTTGATTGGATAACTTTATAAAGTCTTTCAACTCAGAGATTTTTACATTTAAGGTATGTTGCTGATCTCTTAACAAAATTATTTTAGTAACTACTAAAGTACAATTTTCAAAAAGCTCAAACATGAGTCTTATACAAATATAAAATTTGACTGCTCAAAATTTTATTCAACTAATTAATGAGGAAACAAATAAGATATTTATACAGGGTCAAAGGAGAATTTGAGGAAAATAGATTTATGGAGTTGGTTTGTCGAAGGAATGTAGAAATAAATTTGCTGATAGATTTTTTAAAATTTGCTAATAGGAAAATATGACTTATAAAGCAATGTAGCCTTTAGAATTACCTTCTCTACTGGACAGAAATCATTTGTATTGCTTTGAATAAGAGTCTGTTTACATTGCTCTTAGATAAGAATAAGAGTCTTTGGCATTGTTTTCTACCAGCCAACCTCTATTTTTACAGAATTGTAAAATATTTTAATAGTGAGTAGAAAATTAAACAGAGGTACATACGCCTAGAAAATCACATACTCCTTATGGGGGTAAATAAAAGGATACTCACTAACCCTTTCCTTTTGACTATTTCTAAGTTTTAGATCATTTTTCACGACATCAGTCATACAAGATGGGTTGTTAGTATAATGAAGGAAATACCAAGGAAGGATTTTAAGTTTCTCCTATATTAAGCACAAGATAGAATTCCTATGGCATTTTTGTCTTTGTACATCATTTAACAATTAACTGTGTACATGTCTTGATTTCACTTTTATCATTGCCTTGAAGCTTTTAAATTATTTATTGTTTAGTATTTTGCACATTTATCTTTCCTCCTTGATTTGATTGCAGGCTTCTCAAAGGAGAGGGCTTTGGCTACTTTGTATTCTCTATTGTACCTAGCACACATGGTACCTTGCACATAGTAGGAATTCAATAAATATTAAGTGACTGAATATGATATCTTCTTGGAACCAACATATATTTGAAAAAGTGGTTATATTCTTGGATCAGGACACAGTCCAGCATCAAGTTACTGAATCTTATATTTTGAATTTGTTGTGATACCTGTGCATCAATTAGTAATGGTACTTTTTTTTAATTTTGTTCTATTAGTGGTGATTTACTCAGAATAGGAAGAAAAGCCCTGTATTCAATTTTAGATGAAGTTATTTTCAAGCTTTTTTCAACTCCTAGTCCAGTCATAAGAAGTACTGCTACAAAACTCCTACTGTTGATGGCTGAATCCCATCAGGAAATTTTGATTTTACTAAGACAAAGTACCTGCTACAAAGGTAGTGCATTCATTCTTTCTTTTCTTGGGATTCTCAAAAAGAAAATTTTTATTGATGGTTTATGAAAAACAAAATTCTTATATTTTAAAGAGTTGATAACTGAACTATGTAGATAAAACTCACAACAGATACCAATTCAGAAAAAAAAGTCTTTATATAATCAAGCTATCTTCATGTCACTACAGATAGCATGTGGAAGATACTTTTCTGATCAGGTTGCCATAAATATTTACTCCCTCTCTGACAAAAAGGTTGTGTGTTGAATATACCATATAGTATAGTAAAATAATGACCAAAAAGATCAGTGACCTTATCAAGACCAGCTTTAGTGGAGAAAATGGAACTGTGTTTGAGAGGCCAGTAGCCCTTATGGTATTTTGAACTATCAATAATTACTCAACACTGCCTTTCCTCAAAAACAAACAAAAAAAATTGCCTTACCTCCAAAATCAAATACATATGTGAATTAAAAGTCAGAAATTTTGAGGATAAAAGGAGTAAGTGTATATATATTCTCATATAATAGCTTTCATTTAATTGAGCATTTACTGTGTGTCAGGCACATTCTATATACTTTATATGCATTAAAATATTTAATCTTTACAACAATCCTATGGGATAGATATTCTTATCCTTATTTTATAGATATAGAAACAGAGACATGGTAATTTGCCCAAGGTCACAAAGGTAGTATATATATTTTTTAATTGCCAAGCAAAGTTATATGTTATCTTTGTTTTATTTCTTTGCTGACCAGAGCCATGTATGTATTATAATCTATTTTTTTATTCAACGTGGTCAAGAAATGGGATTCTAGTTCATTAAATATACTTATTAATATAGGGTTATACTGTATGGGAATTTTTAAAGGTTAGAATATAATATGATGCATTTAATACCTAAACAACTAGAAAGGTCTTTATCATTCTTGATGATTTTGAAGACATTGTAATAATGTACCTTGAATTAGTCATTACTGAGGGTATTGTAGGAATAGAGAGGGAAAGTACCAGTAATAGAGCTGTTTAGTTGATATTGTGCCAGATAGACATTTTTCAATTCTGTAATTCAATTCCTAAAGAAATGTGAATGTCCAACAGAGTCGTTATAAAGGAATTTTACCTGAATTCTTTTCCCTTTCTTTGACTTATATCTCAATAGCAGAACTTATTCAGGTCCCTGAAGATATTTTACAGTTATTAATACTGCTGAGAACTTGGGTGTTGAAGAGAGTATAAGGCATTAAAAGATCCATATAGTGGTTTCCCGAATTATACACTACAAGGCAATTTTACCTTATGTATTTATTTTGAATACACACATTATAATACATCATTTCAGCATACCCTGGAAATAGTACTTACTTTGTACCTTTACTACTACTGTGTATTATTTTGGCATGAAACTGTACTATACACTTCACCTATAATGTTTTCCCAGGAACCTATTGATTTGCCCCAAATTATATATGTTACCATATGTTTATATTTAATAATATTTTTCAACTAATAATGACTAATAATAATCTGCATAAGTGCTTCCACAGGGCAAGCATTTAATGAATATGTGTCTGTAGTAATTTATCTTTAAAATGTTTCCATTTAAGTATTTTTGTTCAAATAAAAAAAAATATATCTCTACTTTTTGATTTACCACAGTGATTCCATCCAGCTCCTTTTTTTTTTTTATTAAAGAGATTGTCTAGACACATTTTTTTTTTATCAGATCCCACAATTGAGCACGTAAGAATTTTCAGGAGGGAGGAATATCTTAAAGATTTCAACCTGGAATTCTCTGAGAAAAGGAAAAAGAAAAATCGTGTGATTAATTTTGTTTTCATTTGTTTTTAAGCCAGACTTTTTAGCTTCAAATTAATACTGATTAGATAACAAAATCATATTTTATTATTATAATAATAGTTGTACCTTTTGCTATTCCATTTCAGGACTCAGAAGTCTACTAAGTAAACAGGAAACTGGGACCGAATTCAGTCAAGAACTTAGACAACTTATTGGCCTTTTAAGCCCAACGGTCTATCAGGAAGTAGAAGAGCAGGTATTAAGTTACAAAAAAAAAAAAAAATTGCATGATATTAGCTGACTATATTAAACCTTAGTTTTCCTTAAATGTTCCTCACTTTCTTTCTCTTAAGACTTCAAGCAAAATACCCCCAAAATAGAAATATCTTTAAATTTTTTACTCAGGAGGTTGAGGCAGGAGGATTGCTTGAGTCCAGGAATTGGAGACTGCCCTATGATCACACCCATGAATAGCCACTGCACCCCAGCCTGGTCAACATAGCAAAACCCCATCTTTAAAATACAATGTTACAAAATTGTATCTCTCCTCCATTCAACCTGCTGAAAAACATAATTTCAATCTCCCATTTACATCTGTTTATAGATACTGCCACATCAGTTTCATTCAGCATTTCTCATGAAAGCCCCATCTCTGATGTTTATTTTCTTTTATCTATAAGCTATTTAAACTTTTAAAATTGTTTTTCCAAAAAAATCTCTAATTGTAGCAAACTGTATTTATGGTCACCTATGGCTACCCTTCTTGTTCTTTGAGATACAACAATAATGCCTTTTCCTTTGTGTAAGAAATGGTATTAATAAAAATTATTTAGAAATTTGAGGCAGCAAGTTATTGATTATTTCATCATACTTCCTCTAGTATACTCAAAATGATGGCTCTAAATAGCCCATTCAACAGGAAGAGGCATAGAGCTTTCTGATTTCCAGATAAAGACTTAAATATGGAAAGCATCTAAAATGACTAAAGATATTTTTTAATTTAAAAGGAAAAGGGGACATTGTATATCCAAAATCCAAAACCAAAAAGGCAATAAATTGAAAAATACAAGCAGAAACCATGAAAAGAAGTCCAGTAAGGCAGGAGAATGGGTTGGGGGAGGCTGGAAGGAAGAGTGCAGAAGAAGGGAATTTCTTTTTTCTGTATATATGAACCGTCATGAGTTTAGATTAATCTCAAAACTATGCATGTGCTCAAATTCATATTGATTAGGTAACAAAATCATAAAACTATCTTTTGTTATTAATAGTTGTACCCTTTGCCATTCCATTTGAGGACTCAGAAGTCTATTAAGTAAACAGGAGACTGGGACAGAATTCAGTGAAGAACTCAGGCAGCTCACTGACCTTTTAAGCCCAATGGTCTGTCAGGAGAATAGCATATCAAAAGCTTACAGAACTAAACAGAGATTCGAGCAAACATCCACAATGGTCAACAGAGCTTATAGTTTGAACCTAACTAGGTTGATTGCCTATTAAGTAAAAACATTAACATGTTAGCTCAAAAAAGATATTCAGGTGGACTATGAAATCTTTGAAAAGGAAATGGAAGTGAGATTATTCCGGGAGAATTTGGAGCTAACTAGACTATGTCTTGAGTATGTTCTAGAAATTGCCTTACCAAGCCTAACATACCTCCTTTGGGAGGTAAGGTTTAATATTCTTACCCATCTTGTTAGAGCTAGAGATTAATACTTGCCCTGACCTGATACTTTAAGAGGTAACCTTTTCTTTTTTAAAAGACCTTCCTAGAGATATCTCTAAATTATTTTCGGCATTTCAGAAACTACATCAGGCAGCATGCTTGATTCAAGCCTATTGGAAGGGTTTTCAGACAAGAAAGAGATTAAAGAAGCTTCCATATGCTGTGATTGCTTTGCAGAGGAGTTTCAGGTAAAAAAATTTGGTGAGGGGATTGATGATCATAGAATCTTACTAGAGTACAGTTCAATTGAAATTTAGGTGATTTTTTAAAAATTTCCTACTATGTTTCTTGTTATGTTTTCATTTTTTCCCCATACGTTTCTGGGTACCAACACTCCAGTAACCAGATGCACTTTCAAAGCAAAGGATGTAAGACAGGAATCTGATGTGTCAAATATGCAGTCCTATCCACTTAATAAGATATTTGGGGAGGGGCCAAGCCTACAAAGGGAGCCAATGATAGTTATATTATTAAACCCTCAAAACCAACAGTTATCGTAATTTTGTGTATATAATTATAACAATAACATGTATGCGTATAAGAGTTTAAGTCTGTTAACCTGATTTTCCTGAATAAATATGGCATGGATGGATATCTTCATTGAATTATGATATAGTTTGGCATTTATTTCAAGTAGACTGAAAAGGAAATACTGAAGACATAGCCCACTTTCTGAAATGACTTAACCAATCCAGATCCTCCAAGATCACAGAACAGGGAAAAATAACTTAGCTTCTAGGTAATTTCTGATAAAGAAGATCTGTTTCAGAGGTGACTTTTTCAAGCAGCCTAACTTAAAGCCAAGCTTTAGTTTGCTAAAATGAAACTGGCATTTTACAGAAGTTAATTTTTTATAGAAAACTGAAACTATTCTTTTAATAACTGCAGATGCATTTCTCAGTTATAAAAACATTTAAAAATAGCTCTGGGGTTCAAAATACTATGTAGTCACAGAGTTGAAGACATTGAAATCACTCTAGCTAACTGTGTCTCTTAGTGGGTATCCTATTAATTGATGAACGTTTTCTTCAGGGAAGAATTAAAGATGGATTTTAAATATTGGGCGTGAATATTGTTGGTAGCAAAGAAACGAATTAATTTTTAAATATATATCAAATGCCTAGTATATGCCAGGGGATCCATCCCCTGGCAGTTTAACAGGTTCGAGTTTGTATCTCACTTCAGCAGCTTACTGGTTGAATGAACTTGGACAATCCCCCACCTCTCTCAGCCTCAAAATTCCAATCTATAAAATGAGAATAATAGTTTATACACTTGTATGATCAAGATAATGTAAAATTTGAGATAATACAAAGTTTTTAGCATATTATCTGGCACTTAAAAAATGATAGGAGGAAAAATGCATATGGCACATTTTCTATCCTTGAAAATTTACAAATCTAGGTAGACAGATGCATTAAATAGGTAGTACTAATGAGAGGCAAGTATTATCCATCTATTATTACTCCAAGTTTATTGCCTATCTTACAAGCTGTTTTTTTTTAAAGCATATCTGTGGTTAGATAAATTTGGGAAATATTGAGTACTTTTTGAGTCACAGTGTATATTTTTCTACCCAAAGCATCTGAGGTGCTCTTGGTATTGCCTCTGTGGTGAATTCAGATGGAGTAGGTATTACTTATGGATTCCACCTGCTATCATCCTTAGTTACCTGTCATCTTAAATTTAAAAGTGCCCTTATACATGGATTCAGAGCATTAATGTTTAGTCCCACAAGAGTTCCCAAATTTGCTCATATACTCTCTTTCAATATTAAAATCTCTATTTAAAAGTAGCCCAGGATTACAGATTTTTTTCTACTTAGAAGTGTATCTAGGGAATCTAATATTCCATTATTTTAAAATAGAAATTCCATTGCTTTCTTTATGTAACCAGAAGAGTTATAAATACTTCCATTAAAAAAGATAAGCTGTGAAGCAAAAATTATTTAAGTCTCACATTTTGTGTTTGTTGCCTTTCCAGTATTTTTGCATTTGAGGTTCCAGAATATACTGAAATGCAGTTCTAACCTGTTGGATTCTATTTAATTTTTTAATTTTCAGTTTTCCCCAGTTCAGCACCTTCCCTCTTCTATTAGTTGTAACAGTTCATGCAAATGTCTCTTGCTTCCTTTGTAGCTTGGTTTTTTTTCAAAGGTTATTTCTGTCTCTTTGTGCTCAGGTCTTATCTCAGTAATTTCCCCCTCCCATGGTTTTGGGAGAGAGTGCCCACCAGTCACACTTATGGGTCCAGATTGATTAGTGTTCTTTAGATTCAGCAAGAGGCATTCTTTTATAGTCACACCCTTGCTAATGCACTTTCATAATGGTTTCTTTTTTATTTAGTCATTTCTCATATTAAGAAACTTTACTATCTCTTAAGTACTCTTCTTCAGCAAGGTTTTCTGAAGCAGCTAACAGCTGCTCTAGTTATCTTAGAGAAACCTCACAATTTACCTACCTCTATCATAGTGCTGATTTTTAAGTGTTTTAATTACATTTGTTGATTTCATCTTGAAACTGAACTTCTTAAATGCAGATAGCATCTTTTTTCTCTCTCTCCCTCTGAGGCACAATGTCTTGGCAGCAGAAAGTTTGGTCAGCTCTCACTTTAATGGTAAAAATTCAGATTGATTAAATGTAAATCATGGAATTTACTTATTTTCAGAATATGACATCTGATCAGTCATTTCATTTTCAGAAGTGTAGTACAGATGCCAGGTGGTCCAGTGCCTACTAATTCTTACAAAGAAACCAGTTGGAAGAATAATTGTTTGATTTTTGAGTGATTAGAGAAACTCTGAACAAAATAACTAGATGTTATTTAATAATAAATGGGGGAATTACATTCAAAATCACTTCAGTTCCTAATAAATGTTTTCAAATATGAAAGTAAAACATATGAATCCAATAAGCACACCTGTTTACAATTTAGTCCCTATTTAAATCACCAGATCTCACTTTTGTCCTGTCTTTCTGGTTTGTACTTTACTTCCACCTTCATGCTCCATAGTCTTTTCATTTTTGCCATATTTCATAGCCTACATGCCTAAATTGTTTCTCAAATCCAGTTTTCTGACAGATTAAATATTCTAGCAGATGCAATTTTAATGATTACTATGTTTTTCATACTAATAGTGTAAAATGGTATTTAAAATATTGATAATGCAGTATTAGACATTATAATCTATAGCCAATTAGAAGTTAGAGGTAGTTTTTTGTCGTTGTTGTTGTTTTGAGGCAGAGTCTCACTCTGTCACTCAGGCTGGAGTGCAGTGGCACGATCTTGGCTCACTGCAACCTCCACCTCCCAGGTTCAAGCTCCTGCCTCAGCCTTCCAAGTAGATGGGACTACAAGTGCACACCATCACACCCAGCTAATTTTTGTATTTTTGGTAGAAATGGGGTTTCACTATGTTGGCCAGGCTGGTCTCAAACTCCTGACCTCAGGTGATCCACCCACCTTGGCCTCCCAAAGTGCTGGGATTACAGGTGTGAGCCACCGTGCGCGGCCGCAGAGGTAGTTTTTTTAAAAATCAGTTTAAAAGGAGGCTCTGTTTAGGGCCTGCTCTCTTTTACCCTCTATGAATGGGTAAGAGATAAAACAAAGAGCAAGAGACACTTAGAACTATTCAACTAGCCCTAGATCTTCTCTGGAATCTTTTGACCCACATATACTTTTGAGGTCTTCTCTATCCTTGATAATAGGGATAAGAAAGAAGTTTCAAAACAAATAAATACTCTGCCCTAAGTAGAAAGCTAGAGAAAATTTAAGTTGTAATTGATGGAAGAATTCATGAGAAACAACCACAGGAACTATTTTGAGTTGAAAATTCAGTTGAAAAATCATAATAATCCTCTCTAACTATACTATAATGAAGTCTGACTATTAAGAGTACAAAGCTATAGCCAAGGTACCACATTTGTTTACAGTTTAATTCTAAGAATACAGTTTAAAAAAAAGATCTAAGAGAAAATGTTCTTGAGGGAGACACATGTCAAATTAAGTCTATAGAGGTAAAGTAAGTAGTTTGTTCTGCCTCTCTTCTTATCCTCGTTTTCTTTTTCTGTGGGTGTCTGAAAGCATTTTGAGTATATTTACTGTAAACTGACACTTGTAGTCTCCTTACATAGTGATATTGGAAGCAACAAAAACTAGATGGGAATGGCTAAGGAGAAATTTTGGTGAATAAAAGCAGATAATACAGAAATTATAATTATATAAAATGTTTGTGGCCACATGAAAATTTTCATAACCAGTTATGAAAGTAATGTTCAGTTGTCAATAATTGAGAAATAGGCATAAGAAGAAAATAAAGATCAACTGTAATTACACCATGCAGTAAAAATCACTTGAAATTTTAATGTTTTTTATTTATTTTTCTGTGTAAGTAAATGTAAGTTTTTTGACACAATTTTGATCTCATTCTTCTATATCCTGATTTTCCTTTTACCTGACATTAGATCATCAGTATATTCTCATGTCACTAAACATTCTTCGAACATTTTATGTTTTCATAGTTCATAGAATCCCATCCCATCAGGTGAATGAACCAGTATCTGTTTGTCCAACTCCCTGTTGTGAGACAAAGTTTGTTTTCAACTTGTTACTGTTGTAATACTGTGGAGAACATTTTTGAACATAAATTTTTACATATATATCTGATTATTTCCTTAAGAAAATTATTTGTAATGGAATTAATTGGTCATCACTTTTAAGGCTTTTTATTTATATATTTCAAATATTTTTCCAGACTTTTAATGCATATATTCAAATATTTCTCCAGAAATGTTGCGCAACAGCAGCAGATGACAACCTTGTTAACACTAGAAATTATCTTAAAATTTTTTCTGTTTACATTTATTTGATTACTAGTGAGATTATGCATTTTTTCATATGATTTATGAAAATTATGTATAACACACTGTTTCCATCACAGATCCAAACGATCAAAGATGTTGCTGGAGATAAATAGGCAGAAGGAAGAAGAGGACCTCAAATTACAATTGCAGCTTCAAAGACAGAGAGCCATGAGACTTTCCCGAGAATTGCAGCTGAGTATGCTCGAAATAGTTCATCCAGGTGAGTGGCAATATCAACTTTATAAATATAAGAATATTTAGGTTATCTTTTAACAAACCAAGTTTTCTAGCTAAGTGATGATTTTTTTTTAAATTTGGACTTTTCTCCTTTTTCTCTGTTTTTCAGATAAACTTTATTAGATCTTCTGAGTTCAAAAACGGTTACTATTTTTTCAATTCAGACCTATTAGTTGATGATGAACAATCTCCCCACCAGTTTTTTTTTCTTATCCTTCAGATAATTTAGTGAAACATAAAAATTTATGCATAAAGATAGCTGTTAGAGACACAAAGATACTTCTTGAACTGAAACAAGGAGCTGGAATATTATTACATTCTGCCATCAGAACTTAACTCATTCCTTAGTACAAATGTGACATCTTCTTGCAGCCTTTGACAGACTAAGCTGAAATTAATAAGAAGGTGTGGTCTGAGAGGTCTTAGTGGTTTCAGTATTATCTTCAAATTCTTTTACCTGTCTTCTTGTTATTCGATCCAGGGTCCTTCACTAGCCCTTTATTTCACTTCATCTCCATTAAATATAGATGTTTTCTAGGGTTGCATCCTCACCTTATTCCTGTCATTTTGCTCTTCCTGGGGTATCCATCCGTAACTGCAGCTCAACTCTCAGCTGAGTGCTGAGCAGTCTCAAATCTGGTCTCCATCTTCACCTACTCTCCTAAGCTCTTAGAGCAGAATTGCCCAAGAGAAATTTTTACAAAAATGAAAGGTTGTATATCTATACCATCCAGTAGGGTAGCCAGTGGCTAGAGATGGCTATCGAGTATTTGAAATATGGCTAGTGCACTGAAGGACCTGAATTTTAATTTTACTTTATTTTAACCCAAGTAGCCACTTGTGAATAGTTTCTACTCTATTGAATAACACACCTCTGTAGCCAACTGCCTATTGGATCCAGCTTTACCTGGATATCCGTAGGCATCCCAAACACCAAAGTCATTATCTTACCCTTCAGATTTCCTTTTCCTTTATTCCCCATCTCAGGTAATGGCACCAACAACTTACTCAGTTTCCCATTTGAGACATCCTAGAGTCCTTTCCCTCTTTTACCTCCATATCCAATTGATCATTAAATTATATCAGTTTCTTATACTCCCCCAAATACACGCCCCTTTTTATTAACAATTCTACGGCCTTATTCTGTCACATATGTACTGTGAACCCTGGGCTGTATGCTGAGCAACTCCAAGAAAGCAAAAAGAAAGTCATCTGTATAACTGACTGAGTGACTTAAGAGAAATTTGGAAGCGTGTAGAGTAGAGAACACATACACACATTTTGCCCTTTCTCTCTGGTGGTACTGAATGACTTCTTAATCGTGTACTTAGGATTTTTTTTCTTTTTTATTGTTCTTTGTGTCAGATTTTCAGCCATTTTCTTATTACTCTACCACAAAAATATTATATGAGTTCTTTCTGTAAAGAAGCTGCATAATCTGGGAAAGCTCTGTTTCTAAAATCTTAGAACCGTGGTAAAATAATAGAATTGGGAAAATTAGTGAACAATATTGACAAAAATAAAAATGCAAGATTATTATTATCATTGTCATGATTCCAGAACTTAAGAAAGCATGGTAGTGAGTATGTTGTAACAGTGTCTATCATCTTTTTAGGTCAGGTGGAGAAACTCTATCGGGAAATGGAAGAGAAATCAGCATTGATTATCCAGAAACATTGGAGAGGGTACAGGGAAAGGAAAAATTTTCACCAACAGAGGCAGTCTCTCATAGAGTATAAAGCAGCTGTCACACTTCAAAGAGCAGTGAGTCTAATGTAGTGAAAAGAGTTCTGAATCAAGAGGCAAAAACATGAGTTCAAAACTGACTTTGCTAATTACCTGTTGTAAAGCCTTGGTCAAGACACTTAGTTTTTTCTTTTGTAAAAGAAAAACCCCTTACCTTTGGCCAAGCTGATTTAGACACTCAGTCCTTAGTACTGCCTTAGAACCTTGTACATCATTTACTATACTGCAATGTTGTTTTGTTAATTATTTCCCTTCTTACTTGGGCTGTGAGTTCTTCAAGAAGAAGGAGCTAAGTCATATTGTTGTCAGCTCATCACATGTGCTTGATGTATGAATAGATGTTTACCCTTACTCTTTTCACTCAGTTGTTATGTGGATCAGATACCCTAATTTATGGGAATGTATTTTGTAAATTACAAAGTTCTGTGCAAATGCAGCATGTGATATTTGATTTTTTTAATGCACAGATGAGATATTAGGTATATTTAGATCATTATAACATTTTAATTGTAGAATTGTATTTTTTTTTTTTCAAGACGGATTCTTGCTCTGTTGCAAGGCTGAAGTGCAATGGCACGATCTTGGCTCACTACAACCTCCGCCTCCCAGGTTCAAGCAATTCTCCTGCCTCAGCCTCCCGAGTAGCTGGGACTACAGGCATGCACCACCACACCCATCTAATTTTTGTATTTTTAGTAGAGACGGGGTTTCACCATATTGGCCAGGATGGTCTCGATCTCTAGACCTCGTGATCTGCCCACCTCAGCCTCCGAAAGTGCTGGGATTACAGGCGTGAGCCACCACGCCCGGCCTCTTATTCTTAAATAGCAATCTTTCTGTGATCTCTCTAGAGCATAGTACTATTTTGTTGCCTTGGAAAAGCATAGTACAAGGTGGTTTTTTAAATTTAATGACTAGTTTTCCTAACATCCAGTTGTTCTCTTATACATGGTTAACTTTCATATTAGGATGTCAGGTCCTATAGCATTTAGCCTAACAATCCCTTACTGAATTTTTGGGTCAATTTCAGTTTTCTACTGTGATAGATTTTGAACAGTCTCTGTGATTAACTTTTTACGAAGTTTTTTTTTTTTTAATCATCCAAAAAACATAGTAGAATAAATACTAGAGAAATAGGAAGAGATGCCTGCCTCCTACTCCTTCTTCAGGCTCTTCTGGGGATCTCAGGTTGTATCTGCAACAAACAGTCCTGCACCATCACTGTATCACACGTACTCCTGATTTTTACCTTCTGCTAAACAAAGCCATCTAAGGGATAACCAGTTGATATTAGGGTTGGAGACACTTCCTTTGGAGTAACCTCTGGCTTCTTTCTAATACTTTTACCTCATAAATACCTCCTTTTTAAAGTCTTCCCTGTCATAGAGTTAGCTGGGCCCTTATTAAGTTGACTTACTACCTTGCCTGATTTAGATGACCCCAATACTTTGTAAAAGGATCCTCTACTGTAAAGTGAAATATCCTGGTTTGCCTACCATTTCTTAGAGAAAAAAGTAGGGGTCATCATAGGAACATATCTGAAGGCTATGAAGGCAAAGTTGTTTTGGCTTTTATACTTCCCATTGGCACGAAAGGAAGATTAGTCACATTTGCCTCATATCTGCTTTAGCTAAAAAAGGAATGAGTCTCTGTTTAAGAGCAAAAAGGGATGGGTCAAGGTCATGTTTATAGTCTTTGCATCTCATTAATAAAAATAAGATGAAGTCAAAGCAAAGTTAGCCAAAATGGAAAAGGAAATAAGAGGGTTACTTTTTTTTTTTTTTTTTTAAGAGACATGGTCTCACTCTGTCACCCAGGCTAGAGTACAGTGGTGTGTTCATAGTTCATCACAGCCTTGAACTCCTGGGCTAAAGTGATCCTCCTGCCTCAGCCTCCCTAAGCGCTGAGATTATAGGCATGAACCACCATGCCTGGCCAAGAATTACTTTCAAAGAAGGAAAAGAGAAAGAAAAATGGGAAAGTACACTGAGAAAAGAAATAGAAAAATAGAGAAGATTAAAACAAGGCAATAGTCAATAAAGGATACATTTTGCCATATTTTTAAAGCATCCTTTTCTTCTCTTTTCTTTTCTTTTTTTTTCTTTTGAGACAGAATCTTTGTCTGTCTCCTAGGCTGGAGTGCAGAGGTGCAATCATACCCCACTGGAGCCTTGATCTGCGAGGCTCAAGAGATCCTCCCACCTCAGCCTCCGTAGTAGCTGGGACTACAGGCTTGCACCACCAAGCCCAGCTAATTTTTTTTTTTTTTTCAGTAGAGACTAAGTCTCACTCTGTTGTCCAGGGTGGTCTCCAACTCCTGAGCTCAAGTGATCCTCCCACCTCACCCTCCCAAAGTGCTGGAATTACAGGTGTGAGCCACTGTGCCTGGCCTAAAGTATCCTTTTCTAAGACACACTAGAGACCTGCACTGTTCAATAAAATGATCATTAAGCATACGTAGCTGGCTATGGAGAACTTGACACGTAGCAAGTCCAAATTGAAATGTGTTGTAAGTGTAAAATACCCACCAGATTTTGAAAATGTAGCATGAAGAAAAAGTGTAAAGTATCTCATTAATACTTTTTTATATTGATTACATGATGAAATACTAATATTTTGTGTATATTGTTATATGTTTTCTATAACTCAGTAAATATTGTTTCGCCCATTTTTTATTTTCTTATTGTGACTACTAGAAAATTTAAAATTACATATATGACTCACATTATATTTCTGTTGGAACTGCAACTGATCTTGCTAAGAAAAAAATGGGAAATAATTCATTAGCCTCATTGAAAGTAATATACCGGCCTGGGCAATGTCGCAAAACCTCATCTCTACTAAAAATACAAAAATTAGCCAGGCGTGGTAGCATGTACTGGTAGTCCCAGCTACTCTGGAAACTGAAGTGGGGGAAAATCACCTGAGCCTGGGAAGTTGAGGTTGCAGTGAGCTGTGATCACACCACTGCACTCCAGCCTGGGCAATAGGAATAAGACCCTGCCTCAAAAAAAAAAAAAAAAAAAAAAAAAGTAATATAAAGGAGTAGGAATATCCTTTCAATGAGTGTGTTTTCAATGAGGCCTGAAAACAAGGCCGGGCACCGTGACTCATGCCTGTAAATCCTAGCACTTTGGGAGGCTGAGGCGGGAGGATCACTTGAACTCAGGAGTTTGAGACCAGCCTAGGACACATAATAAGACTCTTTCTCTACAAAAAATTAGCTGGGCTTGGTGGCACATATCTGTAGTCCGGGCTACTCGGGAGGCTGAAGTGGGAAGATCACTTGAGCCCAGGAGGTTGAGGCTGCAGTGAGCCATAATCAAGCCACTGTACTCCAGCCAGGGTGACAGAGTGAGACCCTGTCTTAAAAAAAATGCCAAAAAGTAGGGGTACTAGGGAAATTTTCTAAACCGCTTCTTAGTGCCCACTCTTAAATATCAGGTGAAAGATAAGTATCACTGAATATCTGAGGAAAGCCAAAGAGAAAACAAATGGAATAAAACTACTTGATATAATATAAACATTGCAGGTATAAGGAAAAAAATTTTTTAATCTGTTATTAATATCCTCAGAGAGATAAGGAAAGGTAATATAAGAAACAAAACCAAGATACCATATAAAATGGAGCACATAGAATAAAATTTGACAGGGAAAACTGAAAGACTAATAAAAGGACTGTGGGGGAAAAGTTAAAGAAATCTCACAAAAAGCAAGGAAAAAAGATTTTGCCAGTGGCACACACCTGTAATCTCAGCTACTCAGAAGGCTAAGGCAGCAGGATGGCATTAGCTCAGGAGTTCTAGGCCAGCCTGGTCAACATATGAAATATCATTAGAAAAAGAAAAAAATAGAATCTTTAATTAAAAAAAAAAAAATGGATAGAAAAGACTACCAGTCTAGGAGGTCAAACAGCCAAACATTTGAAATCAAGAACAAGAAAAAACAGAAGACGGAAAATCAAGAACAAGAAAAAACAGAAGATGGAAAATCAAATAACTTAAGATTTCCAAGAACTGAATGTCATGAATTTGAGATTAAGGGGACCAATTAAGTGTCCAATACAGTGACAGAAACACTTCTACATTTGTTTCATAATACTGTAAGATGTACTAGGAACAAAAGGACTTCTTGACAGGAACATTGGAAACTAAAAAGTATTGAAGTAAGATTGTCACATATTTGAAGGAAAATGATTTCCAACTAGAATTCTATACCCAACCAAATTATTAATTAAAGATAAGGACAGACCAAAGACATTTTTAGATAAGAGGGAATAACCTGAGAAAGAAGGCAACATGGAGTCCAAGAAACACAAGGGAAAGATGAAAAGTTGTCACTGAGATGATGGTGAATGGAGACCACAGGATGACAGCTATGCCCAAGGTGTAGAGAGCAGTCAATCCAAATTACAGCAGGTCAGGAAGCTCCAGAAAATGTGTCCAAGAAAAGAATTTGATAGAATGGCTGATGTATTTTAATGTGTTGAAAATTAGGGCAGGGTTTGTAAAATATAATCGGTAGTATGGAAAACAAAGCATGGGAGAAAAGAGAATTAATAATTCCAGAGAAAATAAAAATGTGCAAGAAAGGAAAAGTAATTATAGTATACTATATTGTTCAAAAGTGAATAGCCTTTATGTGGTCATAATTTTGTAAACATTGAACATTAATTTAACATTAAAATTATGATGTAATAATATAGGATGGATGGGGAGTAGAAACAGTGAAAGACAGCTAAATTCATACATTTCATACAAGAAAATCAATAGATGATACCTATATCTGAAAAAAAAATCATGGAAAAATGGATGGAGCTAAATATCAAAAGAATAACCTGAATTAAATTGTTGCCCTTGAATCAGGGGACAGGGTAAGTGGGTAACTCTAGTAAGAATTCTAGTAATTCTTATGAAACTGACAAATTAAACAATAGCATTCTAGTAATTCTTACAAAACTGACACATTAAACAATAGAGTTACATCAGCAAACTTTTCTGGGAAGGGCTATATAATAAAATATTTTAGGCTTTGCAGGTCATGCAGTGTGTCACATGTATTCAGTTATAGCACAAAAGCAGCCAATGAGCATGGCTGTGTTCCAATAAAATGTTATTTGTAGAAGTGGGACGCGATGGCTCACGTCTGTAATCCCAGCTCTTTGGGAGGCCGAGGCGGGCAGGTCACAAGGTCAAGAGATCACAGCCTGGCTAACATGGTGAAATCCCATCTCTACTAAAAAATACAAAAATTAGCTGGGCATGGTGGTGCACGCCTGTAATCCCAGCTACTCAGGGGGCTGAGGCAGGGGAATTGCTTGAACCTGGCGGGGTGGAGGTTGCAGTGAGCTGGGATTGTGCCACTGCACTCCAGCCTGGTGACAGAGCGAGACTCCATCTCAAAAAAAAAAAAAAAAATGTTATTTATAAACATTAGATTTTGAATCTCATATAATTTTACATGCCACTAAATATTCTTTTATAATTTTACATGCCACTAAATATTTTTTTCCCTTTAAATTAACAATGTAAAATGAAAAACAAAACAAAACAAAAAAACAAAAACAACCACACACACATTTTTAGCTCTCAAGCCCTATGAAAACAGGCAGCAGGCTGGATTTGGCCTGTGGGCCGTGATTTGCTGACCCCTGCTTTAAACAATGTGGACATGTAACTTTGATGAAAATAAAAACTACGAAGACATGAGCAGAGTGAAAACAATTGGAAAGAATAATTGTAAATTTGTCCCATATCATGCCTATTACAAAATTTCTTTTTACCAGAGTACATTCTGAAGGACATGAGAAAGAATTCAGACAGAAATATACTGTCTCCTTGGTGTTTACAATAGGCTGTGTAGAATTAAGATCCCTTTTTTCTATAGACACAGAACCTGTCCTCTAGAGATCAAGTGCCTTGCCCAGAATCATAGTTTATAAGGGACTAGAATTGAGACTAGAATCTATTGCTCTTTTTTCCTCTTCATTGCTTACTGCAGAAATAATATGTGACTATATCCTTGTAAAAAGCACTACAGAAGACTGTATATTTTAAAAGTCACTGTTCTGCATTTTGTCACAGTCCTATTCCCCTCCTTATACACACTCAGAGTTAATCATTATTGCAATGTGATCACTACCATATGTTGTAGTGAGAAAATAGTTCTATTAGTTAAGGGAGAAAAATCACAAACCTTCAATTTTTTTTCTTCCAGGCACTTAAATTCCTAGCGAAGTGCCGTAAGAAAAAGAAACTATTTGCTCCTTGGCGAGGACTCCAAGAACTCACTGATGCACGCCGAGTTGAACTGAAGAAACAAGTGGATGACTATGTCAGAAGACATTTGGTATGTAAGCTTCTGTACCATATCAGTATTACATTATTCCAGTGCATGATATTGATAAATGTATGTGTGTGTGTGTGTGTGTGTGTGTGTGTACATTTATTGCTGGTATAAGGTAATGCATTGGCTTTACCATAGAAGTAATGGTATATCTTTTTCTAGTTACATAGCCATAGAGGTATAGTCAGTGGTGAAGGAGACTCTGCTTTAAATCAGTTTTTTCCCATACTATGTCAATAAGACTCGTTCATTGCTTCTTTTGCAATAGTACAGTAAAACTTGGACTATTTTGAACCTTCCAGAAAGAGTATATGGAACTGTCAATCAATGATTATTCGTTCTTACATTTGTTGGACTACTAATGTACCTCCAGAAGCCAATAAGATATAGCATTTGACTATTTGCCTCTAATGATCTTACCACAATAATACTGCTAGCACCTTTATCCCAATAGAAATGTCCGTATCTTTGACTTTCTATGACCACAGTATGGCAGGTCACCTGTTATTCACTTCTCCCACCTGAATTCTTGACCATCTACTCCTATGTGTCTTCAAAGGTCATTTCCCTTTCTGCCTTGGGAGTAACTCACCACTCCTGTCATTAATTTTAATCACCTGCACCTTTGCTGATTACCTCTCCTTTCTTTTCTCTTACTGCTTCTCCCATGCTTTCACACTTATGTAATTTTATGGAGAAAGTTGGCAGTTTATACATTTCAATCTATCAGAATTATTCCCTCATTTGAACCAAGCACTCATAGTGTATCTTGGTGCTTTTCACGAGTTTTGTTGTGATTGTGGTGGTGGTGTTTGTGCCTGAGTTCATTCTCTCTCTCTCTCTCACACACATACACACATACACACACACAGATACACACACACACTTCTAAAATTTGAAGGTTCTGGATAACTGATGTTAGAGGCTTGATGTGATATTTAGGGAGTCCTATCATTCACCCTTTTATTCCTCCAGAGTGCCCAAAATGAAAGGACTTTTTGTAACAGACAAAAACTACTATACAAATGGAAATGAAGTACAAATATATTAGCAGCTGAGCATGTATCTGGTAACCACTGGAACACAGCAATGGTAAAACCTGAATTGGATAGCAAAGCTTAGTCCAGGAAGTGTAAATAAGCCCTCTTACTTTCCGCTTCTGCTAATCTGGATTCAGGGACCTAAAACCTAATGGAGTCTGTGGAGAAAGAGAGGAGGAAAAGACCACCCTTCTATGTCAGGCCCTCTGTGATTACCATAAAGAGGCAGACAATGGAAAAAGTTCTGACATTTGTTTCTGGCCAAGATGGAGTAACAGGATTTACTTCCTGCCTGTACAGATGGATTTACTTCCTGCCTGAAACAACCAGAAAAAGAAACAAACATAAACAGATAAAATGTATGAAATCGTTTTCCAGACCCTGGACATCAGACAACAAAGAACAATAATCTCTGAGAGGGAACAAAGCAAGCCCTATAATTACCCCAGCTTACTGCCTTGAAAGAGTTTCTAGGCCATAGCTCAAGGAAGAGAACAGAGAAGAGCTCTTTAGAATCCTTGAGTTAAGGAGATGGCACTGAGAGTCGGGTGACACCAAGGGAACTAGACTTCATAGAACAGAGTACCAGAGTAAAGAGAGCTGCAAAGACAGAGAACCCCAGATACCTACAGAATCTACCCCTTGAGTATTCTCCAGAATACTAATTGGCATGTACAAGTGAGGAAATTATCCAAAGCCAAATTATCCAGTCATCTGAAAAGGTAAGATGGAAGTGTGTCTGGAACTCACATAGGTCCAGGAATAGTATCTGTTCCCATCAAATACGCTGGAGAAACTCATAATTCACAGGATATTGTGAAGAGTACTCAGGAAGACCTTCCCTTAATAGTAGATTATGATTAGCCTAGACAGCTCCATTCTGCCAAATTATAAAATCAAGAGTCAAAAAAAGATTAAAATGTTTTCATGTAATTTAACAGCATCCCAAAAATGACTCAAAATTTTAAGAAATACCAAAATATCCAGCACCCAACAAGGTAAAAGTCACAATGTCTAGCAGCTAATCAAATATTAAAGGCATGCATGGAAGTAGGAAAACAGGACCCATAATGAGGAGGATATTCAATCAAACCAACCCAGAAATTACATAGATGTTAAAATTGGCAGAGAAGGGCATTAAAAGTCATTATAACTGTATTCTGTATGTTCAAAAAGTCAAGTAGAAATATGGAAAATATAAAAAAAAAACCTGAATCAAACTCCTAGAAATAAAAACTTCAAAGTATGGTGTGAAAAATATACTTGATCAAATTAATAGCAGATTAGACTTTGCTGGATGGAAGATTAATAAAGATGAAGCCATAGTAGTAGATACTGCACAAAATGAGTCACAGAGAGGGGAAAAAAGAGAAAAATATTTGAAAAGACCATTACTGAGCTGTGGGACTGTAAGTGGCCCAATAAATGAAAACTTGGAATCCCTGAAGGAGATGTGGAGAAAAATAATGGCTGAAAACTTTCCAAACTAAAAATGATAAGCCCATACCCAAACCAGTTAAGGTACATGGAAAAAACTGTGCCAAGGAATATCATAATCAAAATTGTCAAACCAGTGATACAGTGAAAATCTTAAAAACAAAAAAATTTTTTTATATATATATTTTTTATTATACTTTAAGTTCTAGGGTACATGTGCACAAGGTGCATGTTTGTTACATATGTATACATGTGCCATGTTGGTGTGTAAAAAAATTTTTTAACGTTACGTAAAGACAAAAATTACATTACAGTGCAAGCAAGAAGATATCTTTTTTTTTTTTTTTTTTGGAGACAGAGTTTCGCTGTTGTCGCCCAGGCTGGAATGTAGTGGTGCAATCTCTGCAACCGCCGCCTCCTGGGTTCAAGTGATTCTCCTGCCTCAGCCTCCCAGGTAGCTAGGATTACAGGCGCCTGCCATCACGGTGAGCTAATTTTTGTATTTTTGGTAGAAATGGGGTTTCACCATGTTTGCCAGGCTGGTCTCGAACTCCTGACCCCAGGTGATCCACCCATCTCAGCCTCCCAAAGTGCTGGGATTACAGGCGTGAGCCGCCGCCCCTGGCCGAAGATATCTTGCTTTAAAGTACTGAAAGGAAAAAAGTTGTCAACCTAGAATTCTGTACCTGGCAAAAAAAATTGTTAAAAAAAAAAAAAAGATTTTTTCAGACATACAAAAGCTGAAAGACTTGATCACCAGTACACTTGCACTACCAAAAATGTTAAATCCTTAAAGTTGTAAAGGATTTAATGTTCCAGAAATGTTAAATTCTTTTTATTTGTATAGATTGAGGGAGTAAAAATGCACATTTACATGCCTACATTGCAAGCTCCTGCCCAGCAAAATAAACAGTCAACAGTAAACAGCCTATAGAATGGGAAAAAATAGTTGCAAGCTATACATCTAACAAAGGGCTAATATCTAGAATCTACAAGGAACTCAACTCAAGAAGAAAAAGACAACCCCATTAAAAAGTGGGCAAAGCCAGGTGCTGTGGCTCATGCTTGTAATCTCAGCACTTTGGAATGCCAAGGCCGGGAGGATTGCTTGAGCCCAGGAATTCGAGACCAGCTTAAGCGACATGGTGAGACCTGGTCTCTACAAAAAATTTAAAAATTAGCCAGGAATGGTGGTGCCTGTCTGTGGTCCCAGCTACTTGGGAGGCTGAGGTGGGGCGATCACTTGAGCTCAGGAGGTTGGGGCTGCAGTGAGGCATGTTCATGCTACTGCACTCCAGCCTGTGTGTCCGAGTGAGACCCTGTCTCAAAAAAAAAAAAAGGTGGGCAAGAAACATGAACAGATGTATATACAAGTGGTCAACAAACAATGAAAAATGCTCAATATCACTAATCATCAGAGAAATGTAAAGTAAAATCATAATAAATAATCATATTATACCAGTTAAAATGGCTATTATACTAGTTAAAATGGCTATTACTACAAAGTCAAAAACAACAGATGTTAGCAAGGATGTGGAGAAAAGGGAACACTTACACACTGTTAGTGGGAATGTAAATTAGAAATGTTAAGTTCTTTAAGGTGTAAAAGACTTAACATTTCTGTTTAAAATGATGCCAGGAAAAGATACCAGAGAGAAATCTGGCTCTACATAAAGAAATTAAGAGCATTGGAAATGGTAATTACAGCCATGTGTCACATAATGAATTTTCAGTCAGTGTTGGACCATATATACAACAGTGGTCACATAATATTGTAATGGTATATTTTTACTGGACATTTTCTATATTTATATATGTTTACATATACAAAAACTTACCATTGCATTAAAATTGCTTACAGTATTCAATACAATAACATGCTGTACAGATTTGTAGCCTAAGAGCAATAGGGTATACCACATAGCCTACGTATGTAGTAGTCTATACCATTTAAGTTTCTGTAGGTACACTCAATGACATGTGCACAGTGACAGAATCACCTAACAGCACATGTATAGCAAACTAATTATTGACAGAGATGTAGTTAATGCAGTAGAAAAACTGGAGCAATTGGCTATTCACATGTCAAAAAAAATTGAACTTGAAGCCGTACTTCACTTCATATACAAAATTTAACTCAAAGTAGATCATAGGCCTAAATGCAAAACCTAAAACTATAAAACTTCTAAAAGGAAACAATGGAGAAATATCGTGACCTTTCTTGAATACAATACCAGAAGCATCATTCAAAAAGGAAAATTTGATAAATTGGCTTTATTGAAATTTAAAACTTCTCTTCATAAGACACCATTAGGAGAATTAAAGAAACAAGGCACAGATTGGGAGAATATCATTGCCAAGCATGTATTTGATAAAGGTCCTATATCCATAATATAGAAAGAACTCTCAAAACTAAACAGTAAGAAAACATATGAACTAGTTGTTTTGTTTTTTAAATGGACAAAAGCTTTGAACAGATACTTCACCAAAAGATAGATGACAAATAAACACATGAAAAATGCATCATTAGTCACTAAGGAAAATGCACATTAAAACCACAATAAGGGCCCAGCACAGTGGCTCATACCTGTCATCCTAACACTTTGGGAGGCCAAGGTGGGAGGATTGCTTCAGCCCAACAGTTTGAGACCAGCCTAGATAACATAGTGAGACCCTATCTCTATTTTTTTAATAAAAATTTAAGATTTTTCAAAAAATAACCCACAGTAAGATACTTCATACCTGTTGGAATTTTTAAAATGGAACATGCCAAAGGTTAGCAAGCATGTGGCAGAGTCACCACTTATGGGAATGTAAAAGAGTACAACTACTTTGGAAGACAGTTCAACAGTTTCTTTAAAAATTAAACATACATCTATCATACGATTCAGCCATTCTACTCCTAGATATTTACCCCAGAGAAAAAGAAATATATGTCCATACAGACACTTGTACATGAATGCTCATGGCCAAAAACTAGAACCATGGAGTACCATTCAGCATGTATAAAGGAATAAATTGATACTCTCAACAACATGGATGAATCTCTGGCCGGGCACGGTGGCTCACGCCCGTAATTCCAGCACTTTGAGAGGCCAAGGCAGGTGGATTGCTTGAGCCCGGGAGTTCGAGGCTGCAGTGAGCAGTGATGGCACCACTGCACTCTATCCTGGGTGACAGAGTGAGACCCTGTCTTAGAAAAAAATTTTTAAAGAAAAAGAAAAAAAAAACATGGATGAATCTCAAAATAATTATGCTAAATGAAAGAAGCCAGACAGAGTAGAATACATTCTTTATGATTCCCTTTATGTAAATTCTAAAAATATAAATTAATCTATAGTAACATTAAATAGATAAGTAGTTGCTTGGGACAAGTAGTTGGTGGATGGGTAGGGTGAGGATAAGGGTTTACAAAAGGGCACAAGGAAACTTGGTAGTGATGAACTAGGTATGTGTATGTCAAAGCTTAGCAAATTGTACCCTTTCGATATTTGTTGTTTAGTGTATGTTATTTTTACGTCAATAAGCTATATTTTTTAAAAAGTTGTTTTAACCTAAATGCTTAAAAAAAATTAAGGGGTCCTGAGATTTTAAAAATAATCAGCCTGGCCACCAATAAAACATGGCCAATGAATCTCTTCTTTTTAATTATTATTATACTTTAAGTTCTGGGATACATGTGCAGAACATGCAGGTTTGTTACATAGGTATACACGTGCCATGGGTGGTTTGGGACCCATCAACCTGTCATCTACATTAGGTTTTTCTCCTAATGCTATCCTATCCCTCCCTTAGCTCCCCACCCCCCAATAGGCCCCAGTGTGTGATGTTCCCCTCCCTGCGTCCACGTGTTCTCATTGTTCAACTTCCACTTATGGTTGAGAACATGCAGTGTTTGGTTTTCTGTTCTTGTATTAGTTTGCTGAGAATGATGGTTTCCAGCTTCATCCATGTCCCTGCAAAGGACATGAACTCATCCTTTTTAATGGCTGCATAGTATTCCATGGTGAGTATGGCCAGTGAATCTCTTAAGTGCCGATCAATCATATTAGCAACTCCTCCCTTAGCCAAGCACCAGAACCGAATTGGAGAGAGGGGCAGAACCACAACTGAAAGATTTTTCCTGTGAGCAGAGGTAGAATGAAGACAGACAGAAGCATGCCTCCTCTCCAACAAATAGATAATCAGTTCCTAAACTCTGTAGAGAGGACTATATTGCTTTTAACAGTTTTAATCATTTACAAATTTAATCACCTTTATAAAAATTACATACCCAAGCCCCACACACCCCAAGAAATTCTGATACAGTAAGTTTTGTGTGGCCTCATGTATCTGTATTTTTAAAATTTATTTATTTTCAGGGTGGTAAAATAGATAAAATATAAAAATTACCATTTTAACTATGTTTAAATGTAGTTTGGTAGCATTAAGTACATTCATATTGTTTGTGCAAGCTTCACCACCATCCGTCTTCAGAACTTTTTTCATCTTGCAGAACTGAAACTCTGTATCCATTAAACACTAACTCACCATTCCCTCACTACCCAGCTCCTGGCAACCACCATTCTATTTTCTGTCTCTATGAATTTGCCTACTCTAAGTACCTCATGAGTGGAATCGTACTTCATTGTTTCAGTTGGTATAATGTCTTCAAGGTTCATGTTTTAGCATATATCGGAATTTTCTACTTTTTAAAGACTGAATAATATTCCATTATATATACTACATTTTGTTTATCCAAGGAACACTTGGGTTCCTTCCACTCTTTGGCTATTGTGAATAATGCTGCTGTGACCATGTGTGTACAAATATCTGTGTGTGTACTTGCTTTCAATTCTTTTGGGTGAGTATCCGAAATGGAAATGCTAGATTGTATGCTAATTCTTTTTAAAAATTTTTTTGAGGAACTGCCATACTGTTTTCCATAGTGGCTGTACCATTTTACTTTTCTACCAGTCACACACAGGGTTCCAGTTTCTGTACATCCTTGTCAACATTAGTTATTTTTGTTGTAGTCATTGTTTTTGATAGCAGCTAATAGATACGAAGTTGTATCTTATGGTTTGAACTTGCACTTTCCTAATCAGTGATTTTGAGCATCTTTTCATGTGTTTATTGGCCATTTCTTTATCTTTTTTGGAGAAATGTCTGTTCAAGTCATTTGTTTATTTTTTTTTCCACAGGGTTGTATTTTGTTCATTTTTTAATCAGGTTGTTTTTTGTAGAGTTTTGGGAGTTCTTTATATATTATGGAGATTAATCCCTTAGATACATGATTTGCAAACATTTTATGCCATTCTGTGGACTGCCAGTTAACTTTCTTGATAGTGATCTTTGGTGCACCAAAGTTTTTAATTTTGATGAAGTTCATTTTGTCTAGTTTTTGTTGTTTTTTTTTTCCTGTGCTTTGGTGTCGTATGAAGAAATCATCACCAAAACCAATGTCATGATGCTTTTCCTGTGTTTTCTTCTGGGAGTTTTACAGTTTTAGTTCTTATGTTTAGGTCTTTGATCTCTCTTTTTCTAATACACTATATGTAGTTCTGATGCATGCTCCTGTTTTTCTGTTTTTTAAGTGCTTCTTTAGCCATACTCTAGTGCACCTGTTTAAGATCCTGTGGCTGAGAAGTAAGGTTTTAGTGGAACAGGGTCATATCCAGGATCAGGAACAGGAATATTTGAGAAAGCTGTGGTGTCAGGTTCTTTATCACCTCCAAAGTTAAGATTATTTCATCCTTGCCCAAACTAATCAGTTAAATTCCCCTTAAATTAGCTGACTAGCCAAAAGAACGTGGTCCTTTGGATGATTTTGTCCCTTGTTCTGTGAATCCAGAAGCAGTTACAACATATGGCTTGGATAAGTTTGGGAGTGAGAATGGGATAAGAAGTAAAACAAAGAAACAAAGGGACTGGCCTTGTTACACCTGTTATAGGCCAGTGTTTTTTTGTTTGTTTGTTTGTTTGTTTGTTTTTAGGCAGAGTCTTGCTCTGTTGCCTAGGCTGGAGAGCAATGGCGCAATCTCGGCTCAATGCAAAATCTGCCTCCCAGGTTCAAGTAATTCTCCCGCCTCAGCCTCCCGAGTAGCTGGGATTACAGGCACCCACCATCATGCCCGGCTAATTTTTGTAGAGATGGGTTTTCACCATGTTGGCCAGGCTGGTCTTGAACTCCTGACCTTAGATGATCCACCCACCTTGGCCTCCCAGAGTGCTGGGATTACAGGCGTGAGCCACCACACCCGGCCCCAGGCCAGTGTCTTTACCAAACCATTTGTAATTTTTCACTGTGTTCTCTCAAGCTTATCTCTTCTCCCATAATTCCACAGTGTCTGAGAAAGTAAAGTATGGGCGCATACAAAAAAGAAAGACAAAAAACTTCTCCACCATTATTTTTATCTAAAACTTTTAAGAGACTATTTAATACTTGCATAAGAGTACAAGATAGACATCAATCGTAAGATTCAATTGATAAAATGAGAGACAGCTAAGCAGTCTAAAACCTCTGCTAAGTGGTTGGGTACTTTGATACCTATGTCCTCTCTGTGACAGGTTTTTCTGTCCTGTGTTTCCAGGGCTCTCCAATGTCAGATGTGGTCAGTAGGGAGCTCCATGCCCAAGCTCAAGAACGACTGCAACACTACTTTATGGGCAGGGCCCTAGAAGAGCGAGCCCAGCAGCACAGAGAAGCTCTGATGGTACAGATCAGCACCAACGTTGAACAGCTAATGAGTATGTGCTCATTTTACTTTCGTTCTCTAAAAGGAACAACCTATGCGAGGTTTGCGACATCCAAAACCTTCAGAAGGAAACCATTAGTAAGCATCTTTAGCTCATCCCCTAACCTCAGGAAATTTCTACATAGATCAGACCAGCACACAATGTTTTCAAATGATGCGGATTTTGTAACCTCCTTCTTACCTGTTTCCCCAAGCCTTGCCATCATTCATATGTGTCACCCCAAAGTTATTAATTTCAGATGCTGAGCCCTACTAGCTATCTTTTACTATGTAATCTGAAAAGCTTTTGGTCATATTTTATAAGTAGATGATGACAATAGTTTACAGTGCCATTCACTTGTAGAGCATTTTATAATTTTTCTTTGATTATTATTTTGAGATGGAGTCTCGCTCTGTTGCCAGGCTGGAGCACAGTGGTGTAATCTTGGCTCACTGCAGCCTCCGCCTCCCAGGTTCAAGCGATTCTCCTGCCTCAGCCTCCCCGAGTAGCTGGGACTATAGATGCGCACCACCATGCCCAGCTAATTTTTGTAGTTTCAGTAGAGACGGAGTTTCACCATGTTGGCCAGGATGGTCTCGATCTCTTGACCTTGTGACCTGCCTACCTCGGCCTTCCAAAGTGCTGGGATTATAGGCATGAGCCACCGCGCCTGGTCTATAATTTTTAATGAAGCACTTTACAAAAATGAATTCATCATAACCACTGATACATTTAATGAGAGATCCCATCCATGAAGCCCCTGTGTTTCAGTCAGCCTCTTGGATTTCTTTAGTATATGTAAACAGAAAGGACCAGTGTTTTCTATTTAATGGCCACTACTTGAGAATTTTATATTTTTAAATTGGATAAATGGCTGAAACTGAGCCTCTCATCTATAGGATGAGGTTCTATTAAAGTTTCTATTCTTTAAATAAACCATCTTGGCTGGGCGAGGTGGCTCATGCCTCTAATCCCAGCACTTTGGGAGGCTGAAGTGGGTGGATCACGAGGTCAGGAGTTCGAGACCAGCATGACCAACATGGTGAAACCCCATCTCTACTGAAAATACAAAAATTAGCTGGGCATGGTGGCAGGTGCCTGTAATCCCAGCTACTCAGGAGGCTGAGGCAGGAGAATTGCTTGAACCCAGGAGGCGGAGGTTGTAGTAAGCAGAGATCGCGCCAGTGCACTCCAGCCTAGGTGACAGAGTGAGACTCTGTCTCAAAAAATAATAATAAAAATAAGTAAATAAACCATCTTACAAAAATCTACATCTTTTTAAATTCCTTTAAACACAGAAATGGCCGGGCACGGTGGCTCACACCTGTAAGCCCAACGTTTTGGGATGCCAAGGTAGGTGGATCATCTGAGGTCAGGAGTTCGAGACCAGCCTGACCAACATGGTGAAACCCCCATCTCTACTAAAAATACAAAATTAGCTGGGCATGGTGGCGCACGCCTGTAATGCCAGTACTCAGGAGGCTGAGATAGGAGAATCGCTTGAACCCAGGAGGCGGAGGTTGCAGTGAGCCAAGATCGTGCCATGGCATTCCAGCCTGGGCAACAAGAGCAAAACTCCATCTCAAAAAAAACAGAAATGGGCCGAATATGTTGACACATGGCTGTAATCCCAACACTTAGGGAAGCTGAGGCAGAAGGATTGCTTGAGTCCAGGAGTTTGAGACCAGCCTGGGCAGCATAGTGAGATCTCTACAAAAAAAGAAAAAACATTAGCTGGGTATGGTGGCATAGTCCCAGGTACTTAGGAAGCTGAGGTGGGAGAATCACTTGAGCCCAGGAGGTTGAGGCTGCAGTGAGCTGTGATCATGCTACTGCACTCCAGCTTAGGCAATACAGCAAGACCCTTTCTCAAAAGTAGTACATTCAGAGTTGGAATGCTGTTTCTGCCTGCAGAGTTACAGCTCTGTAGCTTCCAAGTTCCTACCTGCTTGGCATAGGACTCTTCTGCTCATCTGTTTATTTTGTGTCCACTACAGAGGCACCAAGTCTGAAGGAGGCAGAAGGGAAAGAACCTGAGCTCTTCCTAAGTAGATCCAGGCCTGTGGCAGCCAAGGCCAAGCAGGCCCATCTCACAGCCCTGAAGCACATACAAGCACCCTGGTGGAAGAAGCTTGGAGAAGAATCTGGAGATGAGATTGATGTTCCAAAGGGTGAGCTTAGTATAGAATTAGAAACTTTATTCATTGGTGGAACCAAACCACCTTAGTGAGTAACCCTAAGAATTGACACAAATCTCATATTTTAGGAGATTATATTGGTTCTGCCTCTGGCATGCTGGTAGACTAGGGCCATCCTAACTTATTATTTTCCAGAGGTACTCCTCCAGACAAGACCTGCAGTAAGCAAAGAGTTATATTCTACCTCTCTCTCAATTTTCTTTTTCTTTTCTCTGTATCCTCATCCTTGGCCACACACAGATTTGTGTGGCTTTTATTGTAGAACTAAACTTAGCATAGTGTTCTGTTGTTTACATGAAGTGTGTTTTTCTTTGGTTTCTGCTGTTTTCTAACTAAAGATTTTTTTCTAAATAAATATTTTCAACAATTGATTTGAAAAATTTGTCAGGATTATTTCAACTTTTCACATTTGTTATCTGAAATTCCTATTTCCTGTTAACATAGGAGGTGTGTGCAGACTTTATTAATGTGAGGAAAAGAAATGCTCAATTGAAGGACATTTCCCTGTTTTCTATAAAGCAATGGTTGAACTTGTTTTCTATTTTGTTATTTCTAAAAGGAACTACATACCAAAAAAATGCATTCTTTCTATTAAACTATGAGAACTATATAATGTACTGTTTCCCTTTTTGTCTTTTCTGCTAGGAATCTCAGAGCTAAATATAATGTTTAATTTTTGTTATAATCCTAGGTACCTTTATGATTATTTGGTTCCAACCTAATACTTTTCAGTTTCCCTGTTTACTTTAAATATGTTTTAATACCATAACACTGAAGCCATTTCAATATGTGTTTGTAACAATATAGAATTTAAGTTAAAATCAATTAACAAATCATGACTCCATATCATAAAGAATCTGGAAGATGCTGTTTGTAAAATGAGTAAAAATACCAGTGTTTCTGGATGTAAAGACCAAATTGTATAATGTTGTGCAATCTCTAATGTTAACTTTAGTAAAATTATAATCAAAATTCCTATATTTGTACTTATAATTGGAAAAGAAATGTAGAAAAATTATGTAAGAGTGTTGCTCCCAATTTAGCAAAGAAAATGCCAGATAATCTAGAACAATAATTTTTCTTGAGCCCATTAGATAGCTGAGGACTCAAGCCAACCATGTAAACTGGGATAGGAGTCTGTATCTGTGAAATGAAGTATTTCATCTATAGTAGAGCACAAGAGAGAAGTGGCTAGGTAAGAAGAAATCAAATAAAATTTTAGCAAATTCTTAAAGGGCAGGTGTGGGCTAGCATGTCTATTTAGAATATCTAAGAGCCACAGACATAAGAAGTTGGGCCTCTACCAAATGCTCACAAGAAAGATTGAAAGTTAAGGCCAGGCACAGTGCCTCACTCCTATAATCCCAGCACTTTGGGAGGCCGAGGCAGGTGGACTGCTTGAGCCCAGGAGTTCAAGGCCAGCCTGGTCAACATAGTGAGACCCTGTCTCTACTAAAAATACAAAAATTAGCTGGACGTGGTGGCGTGCGCCTGTAGTCCCAGCTACTCAGGAGGCTGAGGCAGGAAGATTGCTCAAGTCCAGGAGGCAGAGGTTGCAGTGAGCTGAGATCGTGCCACTGTACTGCAGCCAGGGCAACAGAGTGAGATCCTGTCAAAAAAAAAAAAAAAAAAAAGGTTGGGAGCAAGGCAAGAGGCCTGAAGAAGACCTTTGTGGTACAGGCAAGCATGAAGTGATAGGCTGCTACTGGGTGACACAGACAAAGTCCTCACTTCCCCTTTTAAAAGTCTTAAGCTGCTAGAGCAAGGGCAGTGAATCTCTCTTACCTTTAAGGCTCAGGCAAGATTCCATTGCATGTAAGGAAGGAATGAGGGAAGGATAGGAAACACTAGCCCCAGACGCAAGCAAAGATCCAGTTTCGCTGAGGTAGAGGTAGAAACAAAAATGTTTCATCACCTAGGGGAGGGAAAAGAAATCGTCTTGGGCCCCAAAACTCCATATCAATACAAAAGAGAGATCCGCTAGTGATGGGGAGGAATCTCCTACCCAAGACCAACCACAGACACAAGGCATTTTGGCTTTTCTGGGGCATATGAATAGGAACCCTGAGAAAGTCTTACCTTCAACCACAGGCAGAAGAGACAGCCTAAGATTTAAGATAGATTGGGACAACACCACCCCTATCCCAACAATGATCCTGGCACCAGGTAATAAACAAGAGCAGTTTACCACTAAGATAGGAAAAAGTGTATGGAGAGAGACCTCTGGTGGCAAAGGAATACAGAGATGGCTCAACATGGAGAGTAGAGCAAGAACACAAAAAGCCTCCCAGAACCCGCCTTAAGCACAGGTAACAACAGCTAAAAAAGGAATTTGAAGACTATGATGCTGTGTTAAGCTGTTTATAAAGAAATATCTGAGACTGGGTAATTTTTAAAGAAAAGAGATTTAACTGGCTCATGGCTCTGCAGGCTTTATAGGAAACATGGTGCTGGCATCTGCTTGGCTTCTAGGGAGGCCTCAAGAAGCTTACAATCATGGCAGAAGGCAAAGGAGGAATAGGCACATCCCATGATGAAAGCAGGAGCAAGCAGAGAGAGAGTGGTGGGAGGAGGTGCCATACACCTTTAAATGACCACATCTAACAAGAACGCACTATCATGAAGACAGCACAAAGCCAGGATGGATCTGCCCCCATGATCCAAACACCTCCCACCAGGCCCCACCTCCAGCATTGGGGATTACAATTCAACATGAGATTTGGGCAGGGAAAAATAGCCAAACTATATCAGATAACGTTTTTAGGTAGGCTATGATGAGTTGTTGCAAACCCTAGAGCAACCACTGAAATAATAATAAAAAAGAGGTATAAGATAATAGTGAAGATATAATGGAATTGTAAAATAACTAGCAAAAGGATAGTTTTTAATCCAATTATATCAATAACACACTAAATGTAAATAACCTTGATTTTGACTTTGGGAATCTATTACTAAGCAGATAAATGGGAGATAAGAAATGTTGCTTTCTAAACTTGTCCTGGCCCCTCTATGCTCTCTTTAAATTACATTTGCAAACTTGCCTCTTATCTCATTAGCTCATCATTTTCTTATAGTTCCTTATCATACTCACAAAGTGAAATATTTTTTCCTGAAAGTTTCCTTACTCACATCCTAAAGTTCATTAGAACTTTTCACTCTGCCAAGTTTCTGCAGGTGATAGGTTTACAAATAGTTTCACTACTTAATGCAGTTTGTCAGTTTTCTAATTTCCTTGCATGTGTTTCCAGCCTATGCTTGCTGCCTGGTCACAAAGATGGCACCACGTATTGTAGGGTTTTCTTTCATGGAAACATCCCATATCTAGCTACCAATTTTAGTTTTAATTATAGCTATATCACAAACCACCCTAAAACTTAGTACTTTAAGACAACAACTATTCCATCCAAGGCAGAGTAACAGAGACCATATTTGCCCTCCCGCCTGAAAAACACAAAAGCAAACAAATAATTTATGAAACAACAGTTTTAAAGACACTGAACATCAAACAATGAAGAAATGTCTCTACAGGAAATGAATGAGTGAAACCAATTATTGCCACAGCTTAATGCCAGGAGGAAATAGGTCATGGTGCATTTTTCCCAATTTCTGCTTTCCAGTTCACTTTCTACATTCACACTATAAGTATCCTCCATCTCACATTTCTTTTATATTCTTAGAGGCAAGGGACTTCACATATAATACTGTGATCCCCTGCATCTCTAGAATGTTTTAAGAAGCTTCTTTATCATTTCATATGTCCTCCTTCCACTGATAATTATCCCCTTTATACTGATGAAGAAATCGGGCATTGAGACATAGGGATTTTGCTCCAGTCACTACAGCCAAATTAATGTTTGAGTGGAAAGACACCGAGTAAAGTGCTCAGACGTGACCTAAGACAACATTCTAGGAGTCAGGGTGCTGGCAATGGTAAACTCAGATTTCCCTTTTTCTGACACGTTCACCAGCCAAAGCAACGTGCCCAGAAAGTTTCTTTTTTTTTTTTTTTTTTCCTGTCTTATGCTCTCTCTGCTAACTTTTCCCAGCTGAGTCCTTTTCTGCACCAAGGTTTGACAATCACTAGCCAAACAAAACCTATCGCTGCTTCTCTTCCTTCTCTTCCTCAGTACCCCAAAGTTTTCATGGCAATGGCAAATCTAGGGATTGCCTGTTGAAACCAAGAGACAGTAGATGGGTTTTGTTTTTGTCTGAGGAGAGACTCCAGTTATGGAGATAACCAGAAACAGGGAAGAAGGAACAACAGGTGGCAGACAGGTAAGGAATGTTCTCTAAGTATGAAGGCAAAGGGCACAGGATACTCAAGGCATCTGTGTGAGAGACTGCAAGTGTACAAAGAGACTGTGTGTATATGTGATAAGAGTCTGCTATCATTTTCTTCCTCTTGCTTTGTCTCATTCACTGTCCGTATTGCTGCTGGACAAAAATCATAGAACTAGGCCCCCAGGAATTTATGTTCGGATCCTTATGCCTTCTTCCTCAAGCAGTGAGGCTACTATCTATAAAGACTGCTATCCCCTTTACCAGTCTCTCTCTCTTGCTCTCTCTCTCTTTGGATCTTAACCCTGAGGGTCTGGAGATGGGTCTGAGCTCATTGTCCTGCTGTCTCCTGCATCTCCTTGCCTAAGCACTAAGGCTATGCTGGCTGGCTGGTTCCATTCTTTTTCATTTTAGTTTGCTCTCATTGGTGGTTTGATAATAGTGGGATGAACACCAGAGCCTGGGGCTAGTGGGTGGTAGGCTGCAGCCTTCTTCTGACACCAGGAATTTGCAGCTTATAAGGACCTTAATGTCTCTATGCACTCATTTTTAAACTGCAGACGGATGGTTGGTTACCTAACCTTTAAAACATCTGATGAGATTGTTGCCTCTTTTAATTTTAGAGAAAGGATAGTCCTCAATCAATTTTGATTTCAAGAAGATAGTTCTTAATATCTAATGGAACTTAGTGGCAAAGTCCACTCTCTGGTTTAATCCTTTGAGAAGACAGGGAAACTAACTGGACAGCAACTTTACCCCCTCTGGAATCATTTTATAATTACACATTTCAAGTTTAGATAGTATTTACTGACTTTCTGCTATAGATAAGGAAATTAGCCTGCTCATGGCTTCTAACCTTCTTTCTCCCACCTTTAGACTTTTATTTTTTTTAATTCTAATAACATTTATATTCTGTTCTATTACCTTAACTTCCACAATTATTCAGTCTCCATTTTACGTTGAAATCGATTCAGTCCTCACTATCAGTCTTTTACCATTTCTTCTCAATTTCTAAATATTTTTATTCACCTCTTGGTTATCTGGATTTTGTGGCCAAAATTCTGTCAAGGAAGATTTATGAGTATTGTATTTCTTGAGTGTTCACATATTTAAGACTGGCTGTCTTTGAGCTTTACAGTTAAAAGGACAACTTGACTGGACATAACATTTTAGGATCACACTTTAGGGTCATTATTTTCCTCAGAATTGTGTAGACATCACATCACTATTTTCTGTCACTGAAAGATGCTATGGAGAAATCTGCATGTAACCCAGAGTAGTTTAGTTTCTCTCTCTTTCTTTTTCTCTCTATCTCTCCCTCCCTCCCTCCCCCTCTTTCCTGTTCTTTCAGATTAAGGGATAGCATACATAAAGTGCACTTATATGTAAAAATATGTAAAAATGACTCCTTCAAAGTTAGCAACTTTTGGTTTAAAATTCATTATCAAATCTCTTTGAAGACTGGTAAATGCCTCATTATTTTCTTTAGCCTAAACAGTGTGCCAGCTTTTCTTTTTCTTTCTTTGTGAATGCGGTTTTCATCTTTCTTGGCTGCTCTCTGTAGATTCTCCAATATTTCTTAATTTCAGTATAATTCCTCAAATATTTTTGAGCACTTATCATGTCCCAGTGACTGTGCCAGGTGCTGGGAACTCAAAGAAAGTAATAAAGGACTCTCAGGAAGCTCTCTCAGGAAGCTCTTTGTCTAGAGGGAGAGAGAGAGAGAGAGAGAGAGAGAGATAAGAGGGGATGATAATGACACAGCCTTGTTACTGGCATTAAAAGCCAGTACCAAGGCTGGTTTGGAACAGAACAGAGAACCCAGAAATAAATCCACATATTTACAATTTAACTCATTTTTTTCCAACTTTTATTTTAGATATGGGGGTACATGTACAGGTTTTTTAGAAGGGTATATTGCACTCAGGTAATAAGCATAATACTCAATAGGTAGATTTTTGACCCATGCCCTTCTTCCTCCCCTCTCCAGTAGTCTGCAGTGTCTATTGTTCCCATGTTTATGTCTATGGGTGTTCAATGTTTAGCTCTGTTAAAAGAAAAACTTCAGCCAAATTAAATTTAAAGGAGTTTAATTGAGCAATGAACGATTCACGAATCGGGCGGCCTCCTGAGCCGAAGTAGGCTCTGAGACTCAGGCGCAGCCCCTTGGTGGAAGAAGATTTATTGACAGAAAAAGGAAAGCGATAACAGAAAACGGAAGTGAGGTACAGAAGCAGCTAGATTGGTTACAGCTCGGTGTTTGTCTTATTTGAACACAGTTTGAACAGTTGGCTACATTTGATTGGCCAAAATTCAGTGATTGGTACAAGTGTAGGCTACCATCTGTTTATACCTCCACTTGTTATAGTTCACAATGTACAGAGAAACCTTTAGGCTGAACTTAAAATATGTAAGGAGGCAGCTTTAGGCTAAACTTGATTTAATAGCTCCCACTTATAAGAACATGCGATATTTTGTTCTCTGTTCCTACGTTAATTCACTTAAGATTATGGTCTCCAGCTTCATCCATGTTGCTGCAAAGGATATGATTTCATTCTTTTATGGACGCACATTTAACTCATTTTTGACAAAGGTGCCAAGAACATACATTGGAAAAAGAACAAACTCTTCAATAAATGGTACTGGGAAAACTGGATATTCATGTGCAGCATGAAACTAGGACCCTATCTTTTGCCACATACAAAAATCAAATCAAAAATCAAAACAGATTAAAGACTTATTTCTCTTTTTTTTTTTTTTTTTTGAGATGGAGTCTCACTTTGTTATCCAGGCTGGAGTACAGTGGTGTGATTTTGGCTCACTGCAACCTTCACCTCCAGGGTTCAAGCTGTTCTGCCTCAGCCTTCTGAGTAACTGGAATTACAGGTGCCCGCCACCAAGCCTGATTAATTTTTGTATTTTTGGTAGAGATGAGGTTTCACTATGTTGGCCAGGCTGGTCTCGAACTCCTGACCTCAAGTGATCCGCCCACTTCAGCCTCCCAAAGTGCTGGGATTACAGGCGTGAGCCACCGCACCTGGCTTAAAGACTTAATTCTAAGACATGAAACTACTAGAAGAAAACATTGGGGAAGTACTCCAGGACATTGGTCTGGGCAAAAATTTCTTGAGTATGACCTCAAAAGCACAGGCAACCAAAGCAAAAACAGTTTTACATTTTTTTTTTTTTTTTTTTTTGAGACAGAGTTTCACTCTTGTTGCCCAGGCTGGAGTGCAATGGCCTGATCTTGGCTCACCACAACTTCCACCTCCCGGGTTTGAGCAATTCTCCTGCCTCAGCCTCTCGAGTAGCTGGGATTACAGGCATGTGCCACCACACCTGGCTAATTTTTTGTATTTTTAGTAGAGATGGGGTTTCTCCATGTTGGCCAGGCTGGTCTCGAACTCCCGACCTTAGGTGATCCACCCACCTCGGCCTCCTAAAGCGCTGGGATTACAGGTGTGAGCCACCGCACCCAGTCAGTTTTACTTTTTTTACCCAAGATGGTGGATTAGAAACTTTCAGTATGCCTCAGCCATTTGGAAATAGCAAAATAGTGCATAAACTCAGTGCTGGGCACGGTGGCTCATGCCTGTAATCCCAGCACTTTGGGAGGCCAAGGCGGGCGGATCACTTGAGGTCAGGAGTTTGAGACCAGCCTGGCCAACATGGTGAAACCCTGTTTCCATTAAAAATACAAAAATTAGCCGGGCGTGGTAGCGCATGCCTGTAGTCCCAGCTACTGGGGAGGCTGAGGCAGGAGAATTGCCTGAACCTGGGAGGCGAAGGTTGCAATGAGCGGAGATCGTGCCACTGCACTCCAGCCTGGGCGACAGAGCAAGACTCCGTCTCAGAAGAAACAATAATAATAATAATAATAATAATAATAAACTCTGGGAAGAAAATAGGAATTCATCAGAATAGTGAAGGACACCCCAGACCCTGAGGAGGAGAAGAATAAGCAGCCCGCATGATGGCATTCAGCTGATAAAGTGAATGAAGCCCTAGTTCATGAAAGAGGCAGCCAATCCCAATCTTCCCTGTGTTTCTTACCTTCCTGCTAGTGATCTGTGCAACCCAGGCCAAGGGAAAGCACCCTGTTTCCTCCAAGCCCAGGAGCGAGCTTGGGGAGGAGCTGAGAGACAGAGAGAGGGAAAGACACTGGAAAAAGCTGCAGACATTTTCCCAGACCTAGGACTGAAAGGAGGAAGCCATTTTTAATCTGGGCTCATACAAAGTCATTGTTTGGCGACCTGGCAACAGCAGCCACTGCAGACATTTTAGTCTCAGGCTAGAGATTGCTCTGGAGTAGGGGAAAGACCCCCACAGCTAGAACTGTGCTTGCTCTGGAGTGGGGGAAGAAACCCCACAGCCAGAATTGAGCAGTGAGTATGGGAGCACCCCAACAGTAGGTACTGAAATTAGGTTCTCTTCCATCGCAGGACTGGAGTGGGAGGAGAATTGCTGAAGCCAAGGCTTCTCCTGGGTAGGATGACTTGCAGCCAGGCATAGCTTTGTGACCTGGAACCAGTCTATGTGTGTCATTACTGAGTGCCTTAGCATGCTCCCTTGGTCAGTTTGGGAGAGAGTGCCCCACGTGCTCCTAGGGGAGAGAGGGAGTTGGACCCCTACTCACCTGGACATCCAACTCTTGGCATGGACCACCCTTCAGGGTGGAGAAAATGCAGACCACCAAAGCCTCCCTTGGATTAAAGGAAATGAAAGTGCAGTGCCAGCCACTGAAGGGGGCAACACCAAAGCTCTTGGAGATTTGGAGAAGGGGTTATCTCTTGCACCCTGCCCCCATCACCGGTGCACTGCTACAGATGTGGCAGCAACACTTTCTATTGTGGACCAGAAACATGGGCTGAAAGAGGCACTTCTCAGGCTTCTCCAGGGCCTCCACTCCTACCAAAGACCAGTTACACTGGGGAAAGATGTTTTTCACCCTTTTCTGTTCCCTCTGTCCCACCAAGGGTGAGCATGCAGAGTTAAGAACCTCTTGGTGGCTTTTACTCTCAAGCACTATCTATTGGTCTGCAGCTTGAATTATACCACCAAACAAAAATACATTGCTACATCGAGCAACATTTGAGAAAGTCACTGTACAAATCTGTCTGCAACCGAGGAACCTATACAGAGCCCTGGCCCTCTGAAAGCATCCAGAAATGAAGCCTGTCATATACAACATACACCACAGTCATACCCTCAAGAGAAAAAAAGAATAAAAAATAAAAAGCCTCACCTCATCAAAAAGCTTCAGCTTCACTCACTTTATCAGCTGAATGCCATCAGAGTGGCTGCTTAACCACTTTCTCCCCTTATGCACTATTTTGCTATTTCCAAGTGGCTGAGGCACCCTGAAAGCCTCTAATCCACCATCTTGAGTAAAAAAAGTAAAACTCTGTTTGCTTTGGTTGCCTGTGCTTTTCAGGTCTTACTCAACAAAAGAGAAATAAAATCCTTATCAGACAAGTAATTGCTAAGTGAATTTATCACCACCCTATAAGAGATGCTTAAGGAAGTTCTAAACATGAAAATGAAAGAATGATACTCACTACCATAAGAGCACACATAGGCACATAGCCCATGGATCCTGACTCATGTATAAAGCAACTACATAAGCAAAACTACAAATCAAGTAGCTAACAACAGTATGACAAACAAAATCTCACATATTAACTCTGAATGTAAACAAATTTAAATGTTCCACTTAAAAGACATAGAGTGGGAAATTGAATTTAGAAAAACGCCCATCTTTCTGCTGCCTTCAGGAAATTCATGTCACATGTATTGATACCCACAGGGTCAAAGTAAAGGGAGGGAAAAAGACCTATCACGCAAATGAAAAACAAAAAGGAGCAGGGGTTGCTATTCTTTTATCAGATAAAACAGACTTTAAAACAACGGTTAAAAAAGAATAAAGAAGGGCATTACATAATTCAATTCAACAAGAAGATTTAATTATCCTAAATATGTATGCACCCAACATTGAAGCACCCAGCTTTATGAAATAAGTACTTTTAGACTTACAAAAAGACTTAGACACTCACACAATAATAGTGGGGTATCCCACTGACAGAAACAAATGAAAATAGAGACACAACACTTCAAAACCTCTGAGATGCGGCAAAAGCAGTGTTAAGAGGAAAGTTTATAGTGCTAAAAACCAACATCAAGATAGAAAGATCTCAAATTAACAATCTAACATCACACCTAAAGGAACTAGAGAAACAAGAATAAACTAATCCCAAAAGTGGCAAAAGAAAGTAAGTAACTAAACTCAGAGCAGAACTAAATGCAATTAAGACCAAAAAAACCATACAAAGGATCAATGAAACAAAAAGTTCTTTTTTTAAAGAATAAACAAGATTGACAGACTGCTTTAGATTAACAAAGAAAAAAGAGAGAAGATCCAAATAAAATCAGAAATGACAAAGGTGACATTATAACCAATCCCACTGAAATACAAAAGATCCTCTGCGACTATTATGAACACACCTATGTGCACAAACTAGAAAATCTAAAGGGAAAGAATAAATACCTGGAAACACACAACCTCCCAAGAATAAATCAGGAAGAAATCAAAACCTTAAACATACATATAATAAGCTCCAAAGTTGAATCAGTAAGAAAAAAACCTACCAACCAAAACAGTCCTGAACCAGATGAATTCACAGCAAAATTCCACTAGATATACAAAGAAGAGCTGGTATCAATCTTACTGAAAATATTCCAAAAAGCTGAGGAGAAAAGATCCCTCCCTAACTCATTCTACAAACCAGTATCATGCTGATATAAAAATCTAGCAATGTCACAACAAAAAAAGAAAACTTCAGGCCAATACTCTTAATGAACATAAACACAAAATTCCTCAACAAAATACTAGCAAATTGAATCCAACAGCACAGCAGAAAGTTAATTCACCGCAATCGAGTGGGCTTTATTCCTAGGATGCAAGGTTAGTTCAGCGTATGCAAATCAATAAATGTGACCCACCACATAAACAGAATTAAAAACGAAAACCATATGATTATTTCAATCGATGCAGAAAATGCATTTGATAAAATCCAACATCTCTTCATGATAAACACACTCAACAAACTAGACATAGAAGGGACACACCTCAAAATAATAAGAGCCATCTACTAAAAACCCATAACCAACATCATACTGAAGGGGCAAAAGCTGGAAGTATTTTCCCTAAGAACCAGAACAAGACAAAGATGTTCACTCTCACTACCTGTATTCGACATAGAGCTGGAAGTCCTAGCCAGAGCAATCAGGCAAGAGAAAGAAAAGGCATCCTGATAAGAAAAGAGGAAGTCAAATTATCTCTCTTTGCTAATGATACGATTCTATACCTAGAAAACTCTAAAGACTCTACCAAAAGACCCCTACACCTGATGAACGACTTCAGTAGAGTTTCAGGACACAAAATCAACATACAAAAATCAGTAGCATTTCTATACACTGATAACTCTCAAGCTGAGAGCCAAATCAAGAACACAATCTCATTTACAATATCTACAAAAATAAAATAAGATTTCTAGGAATACATCTGACCAAGGAGGTGAAATATTTCTATAAGGAGAACTACAAAACGCTGCTGAAAGAAATCAAAGACAACACAAACAAATGGAAAAACATTCCATGCTCATGGATTGGAAGAATCGATTTCATTAACATTTTCATAGTGCTGAAATCAATCCACAGATTCAATGCTATTTCTAACAAATGACCAAGGCCATTTTTCACAGAACTAGAAAAAAAACTATTATAAAATATTCGTATGGAACCAAAAAAGAGCCCAAATAGCCAAAGCAATTTTGAGCACCAAGAACAAAGTCAGAGGTATCACATTACCCGACTTCAAATGATACTACAAAGCTAGAGTAATCAAAACAATGGTATTGGTACAAAAGCAGACACAGAGACCAATGGAACAGAATAGAGAATGGAAAAATACCTTAGACAAGTTTATATTTTAACTAAGTTTATTTGAGCGAAGAAAAACAAAACAGAGCAAAACAAAACAAAGGAAAGCAAAATAAAACATGAATGATTTGTGAATCTGGCAGCTCTTCGAGCCAGAGTGGATTGAGAGAGCCCACCAATAACATTATCTGACATGAGTTATAAGAAATGAAAGTGTAATGCAGAGACAACTTAATTGGTTAATTGGTTACAGAGCTTCCTGCAATCAACTAAAGCTCAGCTGCTATAGTTAAACTCCATATTGGTTTGGCGTGTTAGACTTAGTGTAGGATCCTAGTCCAAATCAGTGGTCTCTCATAAATTTTATTTAACAGAAGATACGATGACGAAATGTATTGTGCTATCCTGGATGAGATTCTACCACAGAAAAAAAAAGACAGTAGGTAAAAACTAAGGAAATCTGAATAACGTATGGACATTGGTTAATTTTAAAAGTTACAGAAACTTATGGTTAAATACATCATATTTAAAACAAAGTAATATGTTTACTGCATCTGTATGGGGGAAATTGTGTGTGTGTGTGTGTGTGTGTGTCTGTGTATGTGTGTTCCTGCACATCTCTCCACATTCAATGAAGGCATATTGATAGCTTGAAATTAGACATGGTGAGATGGTGGGAATGGTAATATCACAGAAATAAGTAAACACTACAAGTCCAAAATTTTCCCCTGCAGTAACATTTCTCCTGGTTGCTAAATGCTTACCAGCATATCACTAGCTATAACCCATCTAAATAAAAGTTCTTTGGGTTCCTCATTAATAGTCAAGTGCTTGAGAGCTGCCAATCAAAGATAATCATTTCAGCATTTGTCTTTTATAGCTGGTCCCTTGCCTAGCCTGTTGAGAATGTAATAATATGCTATTTATAGACCCTTCATCAGATCATCCTACCTGACCCTTCCCAGGAACCTACAGATAATAATAACAATACTACTACTAATAAATAATTCTTAACATTTGTTGTGTGATATGTACCAGATTCTGTGCTAAGAATTTTACAGTCATTATCTTATTTAATCCTCACAACAACCCTTTAAAATAGGAACATTGATAATTTCCATTTTACAGATGTAAAAAATAAGATGAGAAGCATAAAATGGTCCAAGGTTAAGCCCATTTTATATAACTCTAAAATGAACTGCTTATTCATTTCATTTAATCATTCATTCACTCACCCACCCTTTTCGTACTTGGGTTATGTGTAGACATTTAATTCTTTGTATGCAAATGGTCCATCCACTTTATGGAGGCCCTCTTGAGGGCTGGAATGGTGCCCTATAACTTTTTCTAGTCCTCTTATTATGTACTCTGAGATGCTCAATTAGCTAAATGACTGAGCTCTCAGTGTTTGACCAAGAATCTATTATATCAGAGATATTAAACTCTAAAATACATCTATTCATTCAATGAACATCTATAAGCATTTATAAGGCAAAAGACACTGTAATAGATGCAGAAAACAGGTAAGAGTCTCTGCTAGTGGAGGTTTCATCTCAGTAGAAGAGATAAACATTTAAAAAATAAATGTGTGTGTGATGACTATTATTTTGCAGGGAGGGATTTTTGTGTGAGAGCCATTAGCTTAGTCCTAGAGATGTTCAGAGGAAACACCTCAAAGAATGAATTGAAGGGTGAACTGACAGTTGAAGGAGTAGAATGGGAATGTTCCAGGCAGAGGGAATGAAAAAAGTATTTTATCTGTTAAACCAGTTTATAATTTAGGAGGCACTCAGTAACTATTTGTTAAGAATGGATTTGCCTAGCACACATGCAAAAGTGTACTTGCCCTGCCATTCAGATATCCAAACAATTTTAAGTACTCTGAATTTTCATATAATATACTCACAATAATAAAAAACAAGCAGAATAGAAATACGAATCAAAATAAGTTAAATGAATTAATATGGAATGAATAAATTGGTTTCACAGAATGCCCATATATGACATAGAGAAGACAAGAGAGTTGAGGCAAGGTCCTCGATGGCCATCTCTAGAATATGCACCTCTCAGTGCCACATAGGCATAAAGAGGAAGTCACATATCTTAATGGAAAAGAATTCTCCAGGGTTAGGAGAAAACACCTGTTTCCTACAAAAGTTTTATAAGACATCTCATTACTAAATCTATGAATTATGCAGCCTTCATTTATATTAATCAGCCTGTATTTCTTGTGCCTGTCAGCTAAATTAAAATCTGTGTGAAGGAGAGGACTGAGAAGGTTGGTTATCTGGAGGGTTGGGAGGAATAGGGCAGGAGGCAGAGGTTCAGGCTAAATTCCCTTCTGGGGTCAAAAGCGGGTCTGTAAACAGCTGGCTATACAAAACCTGTTGACAACTTGGTTTTGACTCTAGGTTGAATACACTTTCCTAAATAATGTGCTTAGGCCCCTAAAGTAGTAAATCTAGAAAATATCCCAAATGTTAAAGATTTCCTGATAAAGATCATGGGGAGTGTATTGAATAGGACACATCTAGGACGAGGTTAGAGACATTTAGGGAATCCGTAGACTTTCTCACAATATCTGCTCTACATGCAAATCTTCACATTTACTAGTTGTATCAGCAATAGTGGGGAGTGTTTTTAAATCCTGGTGATGTTCTTTGTTAGGGTAAAGCTTAGTGAAACACTCCATGGAAGTGCTTGTAAAGCATATCTGAGATGTCAGTTTGATATGTAATTTGAGTTACAGTGGCCTCTTTGTGCTGGTATATTAACCCATTAAATAGACCTATGTCCTGAGAAAACTCTATAGTACTTAAGAGCTCCCCAAAGAGGGGCCTGCCACCTATCTCCTAAGATACATGATAATAACATTCCTCACTTTGATGGGCTGGAGAAATCCCCCTTACATAGCCTGCTTTCAGGCCTGTGATTCTTTCTTAGATCCTGGATCAAGAATAAGCCATACCAGTGTCTGGCACAAGGTCTGTGCTTAGTTAAGTACTTGTTGAATGAATGCTGAGTAACAGCTTTCTGGTCACACCTCCTAGGAATTTTCTTTGATTTAAGATTTTAGATTCCTTATGCCCCTTGCTCTAGGTGCTCCAGGATGAGAAAGTCACCATCGCTCCTCATATGACTTCTTCATTTATTATAAATGCTCAGTAATGATTCATAGAGTAATAGTGCCTGAGTTCTTATGGAATGAATGCTGCTGCTGCTTCTCCATAGTTCCACTCCCTTTGAAAAGTGGAAATGGCATATGGATCCAAGCATAGAGACCGAGCCCACCTATCTGGGCCTTCTCTGACACATTGCTCATCATGGATGGATTTCAGAGTTTCATTCCTGGCTCCACGAGCTCCATAATGACCCAGAGTCTGCTGATTCTGTTGGGGAAGACCCTTGGAGTTAGCAGATGCCTTGATTTTAGAGCCTAGCCAACTCTAGGCCCTTCAGTCAAATAGTTGTGACATCTCTAGCTCCTGTAGACATGGAGTTTTAACAGGAATTTCTTCATCTATCAGAAAAGGAGTTCCCAGTCAGAAACCATGCTTGGGAGGCAATCTTTGTCATTCTTCATGCAAGGATGGCTGGCTCCTTTAGCTCTCCGGCTCCCCAATATGCCAGCGTTCCTGCTCAGCCCTCCCTACCTTTGGGCAAACTATAGTGATGCTTGAGGTTGCTCAGTGAGAGCTGAAAGACAAGCATTGAGGTCTTAATACCAAGGCAGGAGCAGGAGTCTCTGATGCTTCTGAGAAACCTGGAACCATGACATCTATTCATTCTACATCTTCAGCCTTCCTAAGTCTCAACCTGCCATGCTCACTCCTCATTCCAAAATTAATCAAGCAGGAGGCAGCGAAGCACCTTGCCTGCAGCTCCACAGATAGAACGAACCCCCAGATCTCAATCACCTGCACCTCAGAAATGGACTACATACAGGGACCTGCAGAGACCAAAGGCCTAGAGCTGGGCAGGAAAATACACATCAAGGGCTTCTGTACATTCTAAGTTTTGAGAAGTTCAAGAGGATGAAACAAAAATCATCAGGCCTTGCCTCAGTTTCCCTAAAGCTAGCCCAGTTCTCTGTAAGCCTAGTGCCTAATTAGGAGGGCCAACATTCCAGAGAGGAAAGTCAGGAGAACAAAAACCCAAATTCCCCTAGAAAGCTTCCTCTGGCATCTGTTTCTAGGAGTCAATTGGTTCGAGGGATGGTTATCAACTGTGACATGGAGACAAATGGTCTGAAATCTATCTCATGTCATGTTGGCCTCCTTTGAATACCAGAACAGAGCCCACACAATTCACAGAGCAGCAGTTCCTCTGTCCTGAGCACTGATGGGTCCCCAGTTCGTATCTGCTGCAGCTGCATTTTGCAGGTAGACCCTAGTCAAGAAGAGGGTACTGGTGTGTGACCAGATATCTCCACATTTTCCAGAGGAGATACCCATGATTCATAAAACTTTTATTTTGAAGTGCCACCATCATGCTGCCTAACTTCATGCTTAAAGCACCTGACTTTTCAAACTTCAGAGCCTGTCTCCAAAAAAATAAAGGATGGAATCATTGGTTTGGCTCTGGACCTGATTAGGAAGAAATAGAGAACTGATGCAGCCAGTAGTGCCAGATTCTGTGAGAGAATGCTCTGCTAAATGGTTCCATCACCTACTTTTGGAAGCCCTTTTGTTGGCTGTAGATTTTGCCTATTGTGACAGGAATTTTTCTTATCCCTGATAAGTGCCTTAAAATAAACCTGAGCTTCCTCAATTTTGAGCAAGTCTCTCAAAGGACTTCTTGGCTGAGGCTGTGTCTGAATTCAGTAAACCTCCCAAGTAGGCCTCAACTTGCTTAGAACCATGATACTGAAGCTGAATCATTTGTAACTAGGTTCGATTAGAGGTGGTTGAGGAAGTATCTATTCTGGAAATATGCTGCCTTAAGACAAGCCCAAACCATCAAAATGGAAAATTTTGAAAATTATGAAAAGAGGGACAAATAGCCTAGTTCCTTTGCATAAGCCATTCCACTACATTTGATGCCCTTCCTGCCACATCTGCCCTGCCACACCCTGCCCCCATATGCCCATATGTTCACCCTCTTCCAAACCTTTAATCCAAAGCAATTTCTAAGAGGCAATTCTTTTAAGCACATAACACTCTGACTAATCCTTCGATCTGTAATGCCTTGAGCTTCTGTACAACGTATGTTTTTCTTTTGAACTTACCTGTATACTGCTTAGAAGTTATTTTAAGGCATTGTGTGTGTGTGTATATATATATACACACACACACACATATACATATATAATAATCTATAACTGGATTGCAAACATCTTGAAAATAAAGACAACATTTTCCTCTTTATTATGTCCAATAGAGCACTAGTTATGTGTCCTGTACCCAGTGGTTGACCAATGAACTCCTTTCCCCGTTTTCAGAGATAATTCACTGAGGAATTGGTTGTAACCTTGCTTCCAGTAGCATAGTCCTAAGGCTTCCAGGACCCTCTAAATCCCAAAATGCTAAGCTTGCTGCCCTGGACAATAGTAATTCCTCTTTGGAGAGTTCCCATCGCAAATGAGAAAGAGGAAAGGAAGAAAAGATCACAGCAGACTCAAATATCTGGAGAGGAAAGGTCAGCCTGTGGGTAGTGAGCAGAACACCAGGCAGTGCAGTGTAGTGTTTACATGTCAGAATCTCTGAATACGAATCATGGCTCCACCATTTTACTGAGGATAAAGAGCCTAATCTACATGTAAGGGATTGATGCCTAGCAGCATGAAGTTAACATTCCATAAGTTATCTATAAGTCTCTTAGTTTCTGGGACAGCAGCCAAATTGTGTTGTCTAGTATGATGTCTGATATGAATTTGGGCATTTGAGTTGAATCAGGGAAAGTGTTATGGGGTGGAGTGGTCCATGATCCAACTTTCAGGTGCTCACCTGGGTGCAGGAACAAAGATGTGCTGCTCTGGCTGGAGATAGCCAACATGAGTGAGGTGCTGCTTGGTAAGTAAATCTCTGTAGCCCTCACTGAATAGAGCTGCATTGTCTCTGGTGAGGCAGGTGAAATTTCTGTTCTAAGTCAGTCATGATGACCCCACAGACAACTATTTGACCATCACAAGAATAAAACTACTGAATTCTACTGCAGGAAACTGAAATAAATAGAGATGAGTTCAGGGACACAGGAAAGGTTACGGAGCTACAGAGATAACATAAGGGGACACCTAGATGGTCTCAGGGTGTGTATGGCAATTTGGGTTCTATTCTCAAGAGATTACAGTTGATTATCTCACCACAGGTCCTTTCCTCCCACCCTGAATTCCCCTGCCTTTAGTTCTGAGCTCCAGGGACCTCTAGCTAACCCATTATCTCGTTCTCTTTTTCCCCTAAGTTGCCTTGTAATTATGCTCTTTTATGATTCAACTTTCCTCTCCAAAACTCCCCCGGCTGCCCCTTGTCCCAAGGGCAGTGGTTCCAACGACTTCTAGAAACAGATGCCACTGGTTAGTGCCTTACAATAAACTTGAACTCCTTCAATTTTGAACAAGTCTCTCAAGGGACAGATGTCCCTGCTATCTTTTAGGCATCCTGGACCCTGGTTGTGACCACTAATCCAGCCCTGGTGTTTTTTTGCACCTAGTGGTGTTCTGGCACTTCAGAGAGACGTCAGATTCAGCCCTACTGACATGGCTTGGCACCCATGGAAGCCTGCCAGGAAGGAAAAATGCAGCTGAAGACTGCTGCATCCATGCCCTAGCACGGGGTCCCCAACTCCCGGACCACGGACTGGTACCAGTCCGTGGCCTGTTAGGAACCAGGCCGCACAGCAGGAGGTGTACAGCGGGCGATGGAGCATTTCTGCCCGAGCTCCGCGTCCTGTCAGATCAGCTGCCGCCTTAGATTCTCAAAGGAGCGCGAACCCTACTGTGAACTGCTCACGCGAGGACTCTAGGTTGCACGCTTCTTATGAGACTCTAACTAATGCCAGATAATCTGAGGTGGAAGAGTTTCATCCTGAAACCACGTCCTACTCCGCCACCAGCCCGTTTCGTCTTCCATGAAACCAGTCCCTGGTGCCAAAAAGGGTGGGGACCACTGCCCCAGCATATTCAGAAGCCCAGGTCAAAGGAGACCCAGGAATTTGCTCTTCCAGTCATCACCTCCTTGTCCCTTTCCAGAATGTGCATTTCCTCTGTATTGCTGATGCCAATAATCTCTGGCCCCTCCTACTGCTTCTTGTCCAGCACCAGCCCCTACTCTTGTGGATAATCTACAGTACAAGCATGGGGGTGGGGCTTAAATTCTAGTAGTCCTGCCAGCTTTTTGGTTTCCCGGCATATGAAGGCCAAGGAATTCAGAAAAATGATCTTTCTTAGGCTTAGACTATGTGGTGTTTGGTACACTCTGGATCCTTCTGGGAATTTTGCTCATGTAGGGAAATACAACAAATAAGGACCCAGGGAAGGGCAAGTATACAGAGATATTTTTATACAAAATCCAAATCTCATAATTAAGGTTCATCTTCACCCCAAGAGAATCCTGATTAATGCAGATTTTTTATTTAATGACTGTATGTAAAACTAATTCTAGAGACCAGCTATGTGAGAGACACACATATCATTAGGGAGCAGTGTCAGCTGTTGATGCGGCCTGCTGGGCATCTCAGTCCTGAACAGCTGCAGTTGATATTCAGCAACATTCTGTTGCTCATTGAAGTCCTGGAGAGCCTGCAGAAGATGTTCCAAGCCCTGCCTCATGTCGGGCTTTGGAAGGGCTAGGGCTCTAACTGCGCTATTAGTTTCAGTGGCCCTGCCACGGAGCCACCACTTGATTGCCCACCCTGGTTTTACCTCTTTCTTGTTACAGGCCCCATGAAGCTGCCCTGAAAATAGATACTTTTGTAAACAATATCTTTGGCTAGAGTAAATATGGAGAAAGAAAAGTGTAATGACAAAGGTAATCACAGTTAAACTACAAAAAGACCTTTTTTTCTTTTTTCTCTTTTCTTTTTTTTAGACCTGAATTAGCTGGGAAACATTCCATCTGTTCCTGTGCTCTGTATAGATTGTATAGCATAGGAAATATCTGTTCCTTGAAAGCTTGTCTTAGTCTGGGATGTTATAAAAATATCATAGACTGGGCGGCTTATAAACAACAGAAATTTATTTCTCATAATTTTGGAGTTTGAGAAGTCTAAGATTAAGGCACTGGTGTTGCGTGAGGGCTCACTTCATGGCTCACAGACGCCATCTTCTCATTCATCCTCACATGGCAAAAGAGGCAAGGGAGCTAAGCGCGGTAGCTCATGCCTCTAATCCTAGCACTTTGGGAGGCCGAGACAGGTGTATTGCTTGAGCCCAAGAGTTAAAGACCAGCCTGGGCAACATGGCAAAATCCAATCTCTACAAAAAAAAAAAAAAAAAACCCACAAAAATTAGCTGGGCATGGTGGCGTACACTTGTAGTCTCAACTACTCAGGAGGCTGAGGTGAGATGATCACCTAAGCCCTGGAAGTTGAGGTTGCAGTGAGCCAAAATTATGCCACCGCACCCCAGCCCAAGAGTGAGACCCTGTCTCAAAAAAAAAAAAAAAAAAAAAAAGACAAGGGAGCACTCTGGGGTCTCTTTTATAAGGGCATTAATCTCATTCATGAGGTCTCTACCTTCATGACCTAATTATCTCCCAAAGGCCCTACCCCCTCATACTATAAAATTGACAGGACATCAGCATATAAATTTTGCCGGGAACACAAATATTCAGTCTATAACAAAGCCCCAAAAGCAATTGCCTGAAAAACTGTCTGGATTGTATACTTTTCTTCTGAGATCAACAACTTTTAAATGTTTTTTTTTCTAGAAGATGTCAGATTCCTCTACTTTTTCTTGAGTCAAATTTGGAAATATATGTATATGCATACATTCCTTTATTTTTTGGCACAGTTTTAGATTTACAGACACATTGAGCAGACATACAGAGTTTTATATATTCATCTCATCCTCCCCCTACTTCCCACTTCTCAGCAGTTTCCCCTATTATTACCATGTTTATTACATTTGATGAATCAATATTGAGACATTAACTAAAGTCCACAGTTTACATTAAAATTTACTCTTTATGTTATATAGTTCTATGGAGTTTGACAAATGCACAATACCGCATATCCACCACTGCAGTATCATACAAAATAGTTTCTCTCCCTTAAAATATTCTCTCTATTCCATATATTAATCCTTCTTTGCCCCTTCCCAACCCCATCCATGACAGCCACTGATTTTCTTTTACTGTTTCTATAGTTTTGACTCTTTCAAAATGTCATATTGCTGGACCACACAGTATATAGCCTTTTCAGACTGATTGCTTTCACTTAACAATAAGCATTTAACGTTCCTCCATGTCTTTTCATGGCTTGATTGCTCAATTCTTTTTATCACTGAATAATGTTCAATTGTATGAAATACCACAGTATATCCATTTATCTACTGAAGGACATATTCGTTGCTTTCAAGTTTTGGGAATTACGAATAAAGCTGCTATAAACATTCGTGTGCAAGTGTTTTTGTGGACATACATTTTCACTGATTTTGATATATCTAGGAGCATGATTGCTGGATGGTATGGTCAATCTATGTTTAGCTTTGTAAGAAACTGCTTAACTGTCTTCCAAAGTGGTTGTATCATTTTACATTCCCATCAGTAATAAATGTGAGTTCCTGTTGTTCTACATGCTTGCCAGCAGTTGATGATGTCCGGGTTTTGGATTTTTGTCATTCAAATAGGTGTGTGGTGGTATCTTATTTTTCCTTTAATTTGCAATTCCCTAGTAACATATGATGTTGACTTCCTTTCCTTTCCTTTCCCCTCCTTCCCTCCCTTCTTCCTTCCTTCCTTTCTTCTCCCTCCTTCCCTCCCTCCCTCCCTCCATCTTCCTTCCTTCCTTCCTTCCTTCCTTCCTTCCTTCCTTCCTTCCTTCCTTCCTTCCTTTCTTTCTTTTTCTCTCTCTCTCAGACAGAGTCTCCCTGGGGCCCCCAGGCTGGAGTGCAGTGGCGCAATCTAGCTCATTGCAATCTCCACCTCCCGGGTTCAAGCGATGCTCCTGACTCAGCCTCCTGAGTAGCTGGGATTACTGGCACGCGCCACCACGCCTGGTTAATTTTTGTATTTTTTTAAGTAGACACGGGGGTTTCATCATGTTGGTCAGGCTGGTCTTAAACTTCTGACCTTGTGATCTGCCTGCCTCGGCCTTCCAAAGTGCTGGGATTACAGGCGTGAGCTATCGTGCCTGGCTGCATTTTTTCGTGTGCTTATTTGCCATCTGTGTATCTTCTTTGGTGAGGTGTCTGTTCAGATCTTTTGCCCACTTGTGAATTTTTTTAATTAAAATTTTTGCATTATAAGAGTTCCTTGTGTATTTTAGGTAACAGTCCTTTATCAAATAGGTATTCTACAAGTATTTTCTCCCAGTCTGTGCCTTGTTTTTTAATCTTCTTAACAGTGCCTTTTACAGAGCAGAAGTTTTTCATTTTAATCAAGTCCAACTCATTGTGTCTCCCCCCTGCCCCGCGCATTGGCTCATGCTTTTGGTGTTGTATCTGAAAAGTCATCACCAAACTCAAAGTCACCTAGAGTCTCAAATTATCCTATAGATGTTTCATAGTTTTACATTTTATATTTACATCTTAAGATCCATTTTGAGTTAATTTTTATAAAAGGTATAATGTGTGTGTCAATTTTTGAATGTGGATTTCCAGTTGTTCTAGCACCATGTATTGAAAAGACTCTTTTCGCCATTGAATTGCCTTTGCTCCATTCTCAAAGATCAGTTGTCTACATTTACGTGGATCTATTTTGGGGCTCTCCATTCTGTTCTATTGGTCTATTTGTCTATTCTTTTGCCAATACCATGCTGTTTTGTTTACTGTAGCTGTGTAGTTAAGTCTTGAAGTTGGGTAATGTCAGTCCTCCAACTTTGTTCTTCTTGAATATTCTGTGGATAATTCTGGGTCTTTTACTTTTTCATATAAAATTCAGAATTAATTTGTTGATATCCACAAAATAATGTGCTAAGATTTTGATTGAGATCTTATTGAATCTACAGATAAAGTTGGGAAGAATTGACATCGCAACAATACTGATGCTTTCTGGGAATATGGAATATTTCTCAATTTATTTAGATTTTAATTTTTTTAATCAGAGGTTTGCTAGTTTCCTTCACATAGAGCCTGTACATATTTTGTTAGATTTATGCCTAAGTATTTATTTCTTCTTTATTTTTTTGAGGCTAATGTAAATGGTATTGTGTTTTTAATTTCAAATTCCAATTGTTCTTTGCTGAGGAAAGCAATTGACCTTTTACCCTGTAGCCTTGTTAAAATTCCTTATTAATTCCAGGAGGTTTTTGTTTATTCTTAGGTATTTTTTACATAAAAAATCATGTCATCTACAAAGACAGTTTTATTTATTACTTTCTAGTATGAATATCTTTTATTTCCCTTTCTTGTCTTACATTAGGCAGGAGGTTTAGTATAATGTCACTTAGGAGTAGTGAGAGGGGACATCCTTACCTTGTTCCTGATCTTAGAGGGAAAGCATCTAGTTTCTCACCATTAAGAATCTGCAATATTTTTCTATCAAGTTGAGTAAATATCCTTCGATTCCTAGTTTTCTGAGGTTTGTTTTTTTTTTTTTTTATCATGAATGGGTGTTGATTTTTTTTCTTCTTCTCCCACCTTCCCTCTTCTTCTTTCCCCACCTTCTTTCCTCAGCTTCTTTTCCCTATCCCCACCTTCCCTCTTCTTCTTCCCCCACCGTCCCTCTTCTTCTTCCCCCACCGTCCCTCTTCTTCTTCCCCCACCATCCCTCTTCTTCTTTCCTTTCCCCACCATCCCTCTTCTTCTTTCCTTTCCCCACCATCCCTTTCTTTCCCCACCTTCCCTCTTCTTCTTTCCCGTCTTTCTTTCCTCACCTTCCTTCTTCTTTTTCCCCCCTCATCTCCCTTCCTCTTTCCCCACCATCCCTCTTCTTCTTTCCCCACCTTCCCTCTTCTTGTGAAAATATTTTTCTTCATTGGTTGATGTGATCATGTGATTGTATATTTTTGCATATAATTGATATATCTCAAAGTTATATTTTTCAAGACAATTTCTTATTTCTCTAATATTTTAAGTTTATTCATATAGAATTATATGTTGGATATTTTATTTATTTAATAAATATTTATTGAGTATATACTATGCTGAAAATACATTAGGTATGGAAGATACATTAATAAATAAGGCTGCATGAAAGTTTTGGAATAAGTTTGCATTTGGTATAGGGGAAGGTAAGATGATGATGAGGAAAGAACTGAAAAAGGGGAGAGGGAATTGGGCAATAGTAAATCACAGAGAATGTGACATTTCTTGTCTTTCAACTTTTCCTCCCTGTACTTTCAATTAGGGAAATGGTCACTCTCTAAAGGACACCTGAATGACTCCACATTTCTGTGATTTCTGCAGTCTCTAACTGCTCTGGAGCTTAGAGTCATATCCAAACCCCTTAGCATAAAATGGCACAATTTTATGACCTACTCTTTGCTTATTCGTTCAGTCATATCACTTATATCAGATTGCCCAAATGGTCCATGCACATGCTGCTCCATCTACCTCCACTATTCTGCACCTTCTTTTTTGCTGGGGCAACCCCTAATTATCTTTTATTATCTTGATCACCCTCTCAGAGCCTAAATTGCTTCCATTAAGTTGCATTCTAAATTATTTCCAGTCCTTCAGTGAACTTAGAAATAATATCAGTTTCGCTCTTTAACTTCTCCACTTCATTTTCTTCCTTCACGCCCCTAGTGTTCATTATAATTCTCACCATACTGTGCTCACCCAATAACAGAAGGTAGAGCCGTAAGAAGACCTACTAGACAGACAAAATTCTAATCTCTTCTCCCATAAGAAAGTTTCATTGTGTTAAAACTGAAACGTAAATTCTAAGGTTGAATGTGGAAATAAGTATGTAGAAAGGTAAATTTTGTATAAGGGAGTACAATAGGACTCTCAGTGATGGTTTCTATTTTCTCTAAGATAGAAGCAAGTTCATCTGCTAGGAGTGTGAGGTGTAGATATGGGGTTGGGACTTAAAGAGAATGTTAAAGGTTTGAATAATTGTGGCAAATAGGAGAGGAAGCTGAAGACAAGAAGGATTTGGGAGTGTGCTGAAGATGGAGTTCAGCTGGAAACTGAATGTGTAGTGGTCAGGACATTGATGTCACTGATGACATTGTCCTGATGTCTCCTGCAGCATTTTGCTCCCCAAAGGTAGGAGTAGAGACCAATGGTTGGACTGATGCAGGTTTAGGACTTTGCTGGGTGAATACAATCAGGGATATAAGAATATGATGTATTCATGAAGTACTGCAGCATTGACATTGAATAACCACTTCAAATTCTGTCTCTGCCTCTCACCATGTGACCTTGTGTGAATTATTTAACCTTCTGAAGTCTTATTGTCTCACATTTAAAATAAGGATAACTATATATACTTTATTAATTTAACAGATATTGAGTGCCCTCCTCTATACTTCTCTAGGACCTGGAGGTAAAGCTGAGATCAAAATTACTACCTTCCTGGAGCTTATAATCTAATGAGAAGAGAGATATGAGATAAATGAAATATATAGTACGTTAGATGGCAAAATGCTTAGGGGAAAAAGAAGCAAATAAGTATAGTGCATGCAGGAAACTGCAATTTTATTTATGTTTGTATTGATACATATTTGTACATATTTATGGGGTGTGGTAGTTTGATATATGCATGCAATGTGTAATGATCAAATCAGGGTGTTTAGGATATCTATCACCTCGAACATTTATCATTTCTTTGTGTTGGGAACATTTCTAATCTTCTAGTTATTTTGAAATATATAACATATTGTTAACTATAGTCACCCTACTGTGTTATCAAACACTTCAACTTATTCCTTCTATCTATGTTTGTACCCATTAACCAGTCTCTTCCCTGCCTCCCCCAACTCCACCTTCCCAGCCTCTGGTACTTATCTCTACTCCATGAGATCAACTTTTTAAGCTCCCACATGAGTGAGACCATGGGATATTTGTCTTTCTGTGCCAGACTTATTTCACTTAGCATAATGACCTCCAGTTCTGTAAGATGGGCAGCCAGGAAAGGCCTTACTGAGCTGATGTTTGAATTGTGAAGTTATGTAATCATTACGATGAGTATACATACAATGGGCCAGCTGAGTGCACAGTAAGATTCAATAAATTCAAACTAACATTACTCTTATTGCCAAGAGAGTGCCTGAAATGACAGGTCATTGGGAGCTGGCTACTTTCCCTCCCTTTCCTTAGGGGTTTAAGGAAAGCATGAGTGATTTCAGTCTTTTGCTGGAGCTCCTCACTGACACTCATTGCAGAGCCTGAGCCCTCAACTCTCAACCTTTGCTTAGGTTCTGGCTTAGGCTCCACTTTGTAAGAGGCACCTTCCTAGTATTCACTACTCTCTCTCTCACAATCATGTCCTTACAGACATTGCTGATCCTCTTTCATACTGACACCGCGTTCTAGTCCGAGTTCCATCACTAAGTCGCTTTTTGACTTTGGGCAAGTTACTTCTATGGTTAATTATTTTTCATCAACAAAATCAAAAGGTGAAACTAGACAAACAACTAAGAGGCTCCAGTATTTTTTGAATCTAAGAGTCCCATATCCCCCACTCCCTTCTCACAGCTCATTCAACAATCCTAATGGCAGCAGGTGCCCGCAGTCTCAAGTCTCTGCGGAGGCCCAAGCCGCAGTCTCGGTCAGTCACAGCCGACAAAGCAGAGGAATTGAAGGAAGCCAGCATAACCACCTCACACTGACAACATCTGACCTTTCCCAGAACGCCCGCCCACTCGGCACTTCCTGTCCCTCCCCAGATCTTGTTCCGGGGCACCTACTAGCGTCTAATCACGCCCCTCATTCACTCTTTAGGGTCCATTGGCTGTTTCTTTGAGGAAGCGGAGCATCTTCTGTCGTTGATTGGTTTCCGTCATTGTTGATAGGTTGGTAACAAACAAGGCGTGCCTGGTCTCCCTGGTAACGTCCTGCCGATAGTTCTGATTGGTCGGTGTCTTAATCCCATCTTCCGTCCCAACTGCTAGTGGCTGAGTCCCTGGTGGGGCGCGGCGGTGGAAGGTGTCGCTATAGGGTTCCCGAGCTGACGTGGCTTGAATTGGGAGGGTGGCAGCTGGAGCCTCAGGCGGCAGCGCTTTTAGGTGAGTGGGGGGGCGCTACCCAACCCTCTGCGAGTCCAATAACGGTCACCCCCGCCAGAGGGGCCGCGGGAGCTGCCCAAGCAGCTACACCGGAGTCCCCTCCTCGCCCCGCCTCTCCCGGATTCAGTCCTGGATCCGGCCCTTCACCCGCCTCCTTCACCTACCAGGCCTCGTTCTAGTAGCCCACAAGCCTCTCGGCCTCTCCGGTGGGCCTTCGGGGTCGCCCTGCGCAGACTTGGACCACTTGCTCACGGTCTGTCCCCTCCCAGGTACGTTTCTCCTCTGGGAGCGACGGGGAACAGCGCCTAGGTCAGTCCTGTCCGCACGGCCTTGTTCCTGGAGCGGCCTGCCTAAGTCGGCCTCGGTACGCAGCCGCTGACGTCAGAAAGAACCTGCCGGGCCCCTGTGCTCAGGCCCTAAACAAACTTGGTGTCCTGAAGGGGAGGCGCGACCAAAAGAAATCAAAGGTCTTTAGGGCGGAGATCACAGAATCATTGGAGATATTAATGCAAACGGAGGCCTGTCCAATAATCCTGCTAATGCTAATGGGTTACTGGAAAGATGAGAAGAGAGGAAAGATCCCAACGATCCCGTCAACACGAAAATCCCAGGAATCAGAGGTGGGCAGGCTGTTAGAGAAAAAGAAACCTCGAAGAGAGTTCCCGAGGAAAAATAACTTGGTTTGATGGTGTGGAGTATGTTTAATCTGCACAACCGGAATGTGAAAGGGAGGGTGAGTCCCTTGAGGAATGAGGAATATATTTGTCTGACTTATTTAAAGAACTCCAGTTGGTCTATGGGGAGCGGACAGTTTGAGAGTGGGACAGGGATATTTACAATCATGGATAAGTACTTTCACTTTTGGAAATAGTTGGAAGCTGTCTGAGCACTTAAAGGACCTTCTTACAGTTCTGTGCAAGATGCAAGCAAGTGGAGGGCTCTTTGCAGAAGGGCCGGAGGCCTTTCCAAAAGCGTGAATTGATAAGATTTAGATGGTCAGAATGGTTATGAAGGGGCAAACTCAGGAAATATCCTATTGGAAAAATGGCAGGATTTGGTTTTGGAATAGATGCAGGAAAATGTTGAAGAGTACTCAAAAGTTGCAGGCATTGTACATTAACTGCTTCATAGCTTTTACTTCTCGTCCCTTGACCACAGAATGACCATTTAATGTTTTTCTTTTCACTGCATTAACATTTTTTACTACCTCAGTAGCTTCCAAACCTTTTTAATTCCACTCCCTATCAGTAAAACATTTTTGAGCATGCATCTCCCCAAATGTTGTATGTTTAATTATTTATAGTGTATGACTACCACTGTAAATATGTTGTGTATAATATGAAATATGCAAAAGTATAAACGTAAAAGAATGAAATTCTTAAAAAGCCTTGTCCACACCTTGGAACCTCCCAACCCAATTTGACAATCACGTAAAGATACTTCCTTGTTTTTCAAGAAGGTCGTTGGCATTTCTGGCATCCAGACTCTGGGATGCAGTCTTTCTTAAACATGATCTTTAGAAGATTTTTTTCAACCTTCTGCTTGAGGTTTATAGGCCCCCTTTCTTTTTCTCCCCTTGATTAATGGATTAATTAAAGGGATGTTGACTTTATCCTTGTTTATAAAATAAATCATTCATTAATTTCTCTAGGTTAATTACTATTAGGAATACCGCTGATCATTACATACCAGTCTGTGGTTAGAAACCATTATGTAAAAGAAGACTAAGCTCTATATTGCTGTATTTTTAAGTAAGCTATTTTAAAATCAGCTATATGCTTTTGATAAAAGGAAATTTAATACAGAAGGATACAATGTAAAAAGAAAAGTCTTTTTCTTCTCTATCTACTGATCTACCCATCTCCATTCCCCACTTCCCAGAAGTAAGCACTGTAAATAATTTCTTGCTTATATTTAAGAAATTTTCTGATCATAATAAAGCACAGGATAATATATACCCCCTTCTGTCTTTCCCACAAGTGGAATCCTAATACACATGCTTTTGCCATTTAATACCGTATATTAGGCACTTTCAATATCCATGGGTATAAAACTACCTCATCCTTTTTATGGCTACACAGCAGTTCTTTGTAAAAATATAAAAATAGTATTTAGCCTGTCCCCATTGATGGACATTTAGATTTTCAGTCATTAGCCATCAAAACACTGCTGTAGTGAACATCCATGTATATATATCCTAGGGCCCTTGTGTGAACCTGTCTGTGGTATAAACAATATGGAATTATTTGGGGCCATACTACTATGAATCATTTTAGTTTACGTACTGCTTAAAAAAAAAAGTACTTACCTAACTATTAACATAGTGCCTTTATCCCCTCATTCTGTTTTCAACCCGAGTGAAGAATATTGGATAATGAGATTATTCAGAAAATAAAATATTTTCTGTGTATCTTCACCCACCAAGAAGGTTTGTCGAACTATGTGACTGGGGAAATTACTTAACATCCCTCTGCCTTAGTTTACTCACCTTAAAACTGGGAATATTGACCGTACTCCCTCTTGCGGTTGTTTTAAGAATAAAGTGAGTTAGGCTGGGCGCAGTGGCTCACGCCTGTAATCCCAGCACTTTGGGAGGCCGAGGCGGGTGGATCACTTGAAGTCAGGAGTTTGAGACCAGCCTGGCCAACATGGTGAAACCCCTGTCTCTACTAAAAATACCAAAAATTAGCCAGTCGTGGCAGCAGGTACCAGTAATCCCAGTTACTCGGGAGGCTCAGGCAGGAGAATCGCTTGAACCCAGGAGGCAGAGATTGCAGTGAGATCGCACCGCTGCACTCCAGCCTGGGCAACAATAGTGAAACTCCGTCTCAAAATAAATAAAATAAATAAATAAATAAAGTGAGTTAAATAAGGAAAAGTAAGTTATGTATAAAGATATTGGAGCAGTGCTTGGCAGGTCATGCTGTGTGTGTATGTTATAGCTACCACTTACTTTTAAATTCATTTAATTAAAATAGTGGCTTCTGCATCATGAAAAATAGTTGTTCATTTTCTAATTGTAAAATTATGTCATAATATCGAATATGTTATTTCCAGCTATACAGCACTACCTATTAGTCCCTCAACTTGGTTGAAAATCACTTCGAGATTTAAGGAATTAAGGACAGCTACTGAGGCTTAACTAAATAAGCATGAAATAAGTTTGAGGAGTCACCTCAACTGAAACCTAACCACCTTCTCTGTGTTTCTGTGGGAAAATGTGATTTAAATTCCAAAGTAGATGGCATATATGCATATATACACAGGCATGCTCTCACTGTCTTCAGTTATTTTGCTTATTTTCCTGTGCATATTGTTCTGTTTTTGGTGGCTAGGGACATGCTTTATAATTCTTTTTATATTTTTATAGTTCCTCGCATAATGCTCAACACCAGGTGGTTGTTATAAGAATAATCGTTGATAACAGTGAAGACTTGGAGAAAATAAAACTTACCTAATTCTAAGTGCCACTTCAACACATAAGTGTTAAGGTCCTATGGCAGGGTTTGTGAAAGCTGTGACCAGCATAGACTTTGAGGAATTGTTTTATTTGCCTTAGTGTTTTATGGAATCCCTGGCCTTGGCATGAAGCTCTGTGTTTTATTCTTTTCCTTAGTTGCTATTCATTATTTTGGTGCTTTATAAAATAACAGCAAGAACATTGTCCAACAGTCATACATATTCCTTACATGAATTTATGGCTATGAATATGAATATTTCCCCTTTATTAATTTTTACATATACGTATACATATACATACACGTATACATATGTATATACATACATAAATTTATGACTATGAATATGAATATTTTCCCCTTTATTAATTTTTATCTATACATTTGCCCATTTCTGTCCTCAGTGAGCCTAATAGAGGGGAGTACCCATCTTTCTTCATTTAGCTTAAGCATGGCTACTTACTGGCTTTCTTGCCCTGTGGTTCCCAGCCTTTGAGCTACCAGAAGCCTACAACTGTGGCTGAGATGCCCTTCCATTTACATTTCCAGATTATTCCTTTAATGTCAACAGCTATAGAGTACGGGGCATTAGAATGGTCCTTGTCAGTCTTCATTTTAAGATGAGGAAACTGACGCACTAAGGTGACTTACCCACTATGATGGAGCTTCTTATTGAGCCAGGGTGGAAAACTCAGTTCCTTGGCTCCCAGTTTGGTGCTCTTCCCACTATGTCACCTGCTTTCCTGTGGATCTCTGAGATTGTTGAATCAATCTATGAGAGACTCCTTTGGTCCTGCCTGAACTGGTACAACTCTAGCACTCTCTCAGATTTTTATCTCATTTAAATATTAGTCTTTCCTTTCTTAAAATGTACATATTTTTAAATGGTTATGTGAGAAAAGTAATCTATTTTTCCTTTAAATAGCTTTTTGTTTTATTCTATCAATCTTTTTATTTTTTATTTATTTATTTATTTTATTTATTTATTTTTATTTTATTTTATTATTATTATACTTTAAGTTTCAGGGTACATGTGCACAATGTGCAAGTTAGTTACGTATGTATACATGTGCCATGCTGGTTTGCTGCACCCATTAACTCGTCATTTAGCATTAGGTATATCTCCTAAAGCTATCCCTCCCCCCTCCCCCCACCCCACAACAGTCCCCAGAGTGTGATGTTCCCCTTCCTGTGTCCATGTGTTCTCATTGTTCAATTCCCATCTATGAGTGAGAATATGCGGTGTTTGGTTTTTTGTTCTTGCGATAGTTTACTGAGAATGATGATTTCCAATTTCATCCATGTCCCTACAAAGGACATGAACTCATCAATTTTTATGGCTGCATAGTATTCCATGGTGTATATGTGCCACATTTTCTTAATCCAGTCTATCACTGTTGGACATTTGGGTTGGTTCCAAGTCTTTGCTATTGTGATTAGTGCTGCAATAAACATACGTGTGCATGTGTCTTTATAGCAGCATGATTTATAGTCCTTTGGGTATATACCCAGTAATGGGATGGCTGGGTCAAATGGTATTTCTAGTTCTAGATCCCTGAGGAGTCGCCACACTGACTTCCACAAGTGTTGAACTAGTTTACAGTCCCACCAACAGTGTAAGTGTTCCTATTTCTCCACATCCTCTCCAGCACCTGTTGTTTCCTGACTTTTTAATGATTGCCATTCTAACTGGTGTGAGATGGTATCTCATTGTGGTTTTGATTTGCATTTCTCTGATGGCCAGTGATGGTGAGCATTTTTTCATGTGTTTTTTGGCTGCATAAATGTCTTCTTTTGAGAAGTGTCTGTTCATGTCCTTCACCCACTTCTTGATGGGGTTGTTTGTTTTTTTCTTGTAAATTTGTTGGAGTTCATTGTAGATTCTGGATATTAGCCCTTTGTCAGTTGAGTAGGTTGTGAAAATTTTCTCCCATTTTGTAGGTTGCCTGTTCACTCTGATGGTAGTTTCCTTTGCTGTGCAGAAGCTCTTGAGTTTAATTAGATCCCATTTGTCAATTTTGGCTTTGTTGCCATTGCTTTTGGTGTTCTAGACATGAAGTCCTTGCCCATGCCTATGTCCTGAATGGTAATGCCTAGGTTTTCTTCTAGGGTTTTTATGGTTTTAGGTCTAATGTTTAAGTCTTTAATCCATCTTGAATTGATTTTTGTATAAGGTGTAAGGAAGGGATCCAGTTTCAGCTTTCTACATATGGCTAGCCAGTTTTCCCAGCACCATTTATTAAATAGGGAATCCTTTCCCAATTGCTTGTTTTTGTCAGGTTTGTCAAAGATCAGATAGTTGTAGGTATGCGGCATTATTTCTGAGGGCTCTGTTCTGTTCCATTGATCTGTATCTCTGTTTTGGTACCAGTACCATGCTGTTTTGGTTACTGTAGCCTTGTAGTATAGTTTGAAGTCAGGTAGCGTGATGCCTCCAGCTTTGTTCTTTTGGCTTAGGATTGACTTGGCAATGCGGGCTCTTTTTTGGTTCCATATAAACTTGAAAGTAGTTTTTTCCAATTCTGTGAAGAAAGTCATTGGTAGCTTGATGGGGATGGCATTGAATCGGTAAATTACCTTGGGCAGTATGGCCATTTTCACGATATTGATTCTTCCTACCCATGAGCATGGAATGTTCTTCCATTTGTTTGTATCCTCTTTTATTTCATTGAGCAGTGGTTTGTAGTTCTCCTTGAAGAGGTCCTTCATGTCCCTTGTAAGTTGGATTCCTAGGTATTTTATTCTCTTTGAAACAATTGTGAATGGGAGTTCACTCATGATTTGGCTCTCTGTTTGTCTGTTATTGGTGTATAAGAATGCTTGTGATTTTTGTACGTTGATTTTGTATCCTGAGACTTTGCTGAAGTTGCTTATCAGCTTAAGGAGATTTTGGGCTGAGACAATGGGGTTTTCTAGATATACAATCATGTCATCTGCAAACAGGGACAATTTGACTTCCTCTTTTCCTAATTGAATACTCTTTATTTCCTTCTCCTGCCTAATTGCCCTGGCCAGAACTTCCAACACTATGTTGAATAGGAGTGGTGAGAGAGGGCATCCCTGTCTTGTGCCAGTTTTCAAAGGGAATGCTTCTAGTTTTTGCCCATTCAGTATCATATTGGCTGTGGGTTTGTCATAGATAGCTCTTATTACTTTGAGATACATCCCATCAATACCTAATTTATTGAGAGTTTTTAGCATGAAGGGTTATTGAATTTTGTCAAAGGCCTTTTCGACATCTATTGAGATAATCATGTGGTTTTTGTCTTTTGTTCTGTTTATATGCTGGATTACCTTTATTGATTTGCGTATGTTGAACCAGCCTTGCATCCCAGGGATGAAGCCCGCTTGATCTTGCTGGATAAGCTTTTTGATGTTCTGCTGGATTCAGTTTGCCAGTATTTTGTTAAGGATTTTTGCATCAATGTTCATCAAGGATATTGGTCTCAAATTTTCTTTTTTGGTTGTGTCTCTGCCCGGCTTTGGTATCAGGATGATGCTGGCCTCATAAAATGAGTTAGGGAGGATTCCCTCTTTTTCTGTTGATTGGAATAGTTTCAGAAGGAATGGTACCAGTTCCTCCTTGTACCTCTGGTAGAATTTGGCTGTGAATCCATCTGG